>NW_015506379.1:168251-169714 GCF_001515645.1 Sinocyclocheilus grahami
TGCTGTATTTTGGATCAAATAAATGCAGGCTTGGTGAGCAGAAGAGAATTCTTTAAAAAACATTAAAAATCTTAGTTCAAAAACTTTTGACTGGTATGTTTGCCTATAGTTTGAAGTAAAAAATATTAATATTAATAAGGTGAGTCTCAGATTTATTTGACAGTGATTTCACATTTCTTGTTTGTATGAAGGCTAAATACCAATAAAAGGTGAACATTTATTTATTTGCGCCATTTTTTTCCTAAAATATTATATAGTTTTATAGGAGTAGGTTTCATAGAGTTGGCAAATTAATTTTTCATAAGTTTGTAGGTACAGACTGTTGTGGCCGTTTTTGAGGCTTTTTTAATAGTGTTCATATCGATATCGACCGAAATTAAGAAATATAGCGTGATATAAATTTTGGCCATATCGTCCAGCCCTATTGTACACAACATTCTTAATGTTTGAACAACTACAAAAGATATTACTTAAAAAAAAAAAACTTTTTTTTTTTAATTTGCCTGTTGAAAATCATTATACGTCATGTATATGTATATATGTATGTGTTTGTGTATGTGTATATATACATAATTATTATGTATATAATTATTATACAAAAATTATTAAAAATGCTAAAAAATAATTGTATGCAGTAAAACTTTTTTGTTAAACTGTTTTTAATCATTTGGTGTAGCATCTAAAACATACTTTACCTTATATAAATGTAAATGTTTTGACTTGAAATATTCATGTTGACAACAAAAAACTGCGCTATTTATTTGCAATCATCTTGCTCTCTAGATACATTTTGATCACTTATAAAATTCATATTGTTTGGCTGCTACCACATGAAAAATATCGCTAAAAATAAAGACAGTTGTTATTTCTGTGCATCTGATGTGATTATGGCTGACTGTATGTTGAATTGACCTGCAGCTCAAAGGCTTGTTATTGCAATCATAATGTCATTTTGTCAGTTTCCTGAGATAAATCGAGATGATTAAAATATTCAGATGAGCTGATGAACCGCTCTGAGTGTGTGCTGAAATCATCACGTGGCTCATGCAGTCGATGTGCTCGTGCCACTGATGTAGTGTTTGTTAGATCCTTCTGTGATTTGTTGTTGTTGTTTTGATGTTTTTTAGGTAAATAAACCAATTGTGTAAATGTTTGAACAAAAACCCCCCAGTGGCAGATACTATGTGTGTGTGTGTGTGTGTGTGTGTGTGTCAATACAGCTGTTTGTGCAGATGCAGCTTTGTGTGTGTGTGTGTGTGTGCGCGAATCTCGCATCGGGTTTTGGCTGTGACTCACGCTGATTAGCTGAGACTGCTGCAGTGAGAGAGAGAGAGAGAAGGGGCGAGCGAGTTATTGCGCTACAGTCTCATCACTGAGACCCCCTTCTCTCTCTCTCTCTCTCTCTCTCTCTCTCTCTCTCTCTCTCTCTCTCTCTCTCTCCACTCTGTTCTTCTTCCCGCCCC
>NW_015506379.1:169826-179726 GCF_001515645.1 Sinocyclocheilus grahami
TTTCTCGCTACACTCTCCTCACTGAGACCCCCCTCTCTCTCTCTCTCTCTCTCTCTCTCTCTCTCTCTCTCTCTCTCTCTCTCTCTCTCCAGTCTGTTTTTCTCACCGACCACCTCACAGATTTTCTCCTCTCGTCTCCTCCAGCGCTCCCTCCGTTCGTTCCGTCTCTGTGTTCTGAGGATGACACCTCCAATTTCGAGGAGCCCGAGAGGCCCCCCTGCCCCGCGGCCGCTGCCCAGCGAGATCATCCTCGCTCAGGCTTCCACGGACGAGACCTGCCCTTTGTAGGGTGGTGCTTCAGTCGGGCCCTGAGTGCACTGGCCAAGTCTGAGTGAGTACGCACACACGCACGCACGCTGATTTGACTAGTCTAGTCACAGGTGGTCCATTGGAGCGGAGATGGCCACATCACCACGGCGACTGTCACCAGGCAACATTGTGGCTGAATGCGAGGTATTGCTCGTGTGGGGAAAGCTGTGGTTCTCTCACTTCACATGTCTTTAAGATGAGTGAGAGGGAGCCGCGTGTGTGCACCGCTGTTTTTATATCAGGAGACTCAGAATATCTCATGCATGTGTTGCCATGTGCATGCAGGGGAACGGGAAATCCTCGTCTGGCGTGTGTGTGTGATATGATCTGTAGCACAATGAAAGCCAGTACGTAAACACTGTGTAACGTGATCGGCTCTGTGTTTGCTGCGATGTTGTCAACCTTCAGTCTGTTTGTTTTGGTTTGCATTTGCGTCTGATCGTTTGGTTTGGTGTTTTGATCGGTGAATCTCGCAATAATCTGTTAAGAACATGTCTGGGTTGTGTTTCATCTCTGAATCAGAAGAAAAGCATGAAAACCATATGCTCATTACCATAATGCAAAAAAAATCTCATTACAGTAATATTTTTTGTTTAATTTTAAGCGAATTTCCCCAATTCTCATTATTATAATGCAAACGTAATTCTCATTACTGTAATATATTTTTTCAATTTTATATTTAATTTCTCCCAGTTCTTTATTACCATAATGTAATTTTTTTTACAATTTCATTTAATTTTTCATCTCCCAGTTATCATTATAATAACAATTCTTGTTACTATAATATTTTTTTATTTAATTTTCCTTGAATTCTCTTTGCCATAATGCAAAACATCTCATCACCGTAAAAAACAATATTAATTAAAATTTTCCCCAATTCTCATTATCATAATGCAAACATTTCTCATTACTATAATGCTCAATAATAATATATATTATTGAGCATTATATATAATATATTGATATATAATTTTATTTGAGCCCAGTTCTCCTCACTATAATGCAATAAAAAAAATCGAATTGCTGTAATGTGGAAAACCATTGTAAAGTATTTAAACATCATTGGTTGTGGTTGTGCTTTAATTTGTTGATTTTAATCACAATAACTGTATTGCAGTAATGAGAATGACTCGAAAGTAAAACATCTGGATGCATTACAGTAATTTGTGTGTGTGTGTGTGATGTGCTGCCCAGTGTTTCCCTGTGTCTCTAAATGCATTCAAGCGTGTTGTATGATCATGATGTGTCGAATCAGGTGAAGGTCTCGGTCAGGAATCTAATCCTAGATGAGCCATAAATATCACGTTCCCCCCCCAGGAACTGAAGGGAAAGGAAAAAAGAGAGGGTGAGGTGAAGCTTTATAAATGTTAGTCGGAACGAGAATGAACCCAGAATGCATTTCTATGGTAACCAGAGTGAGTTTTCTTCCCACGCTCCCCCTCCGTCTCTCTCCATCCATTCATACGCTGCTTCTCTCTTTAATCCTGAAATGCGTATTTGTCCAGGCGTGTGTCATGTTGTTGCATTCTTCTTCATATAGCATTTCCAGCACCATGAAATCCGCCGAATGCAACACAAGCGGCTCCAGCAGAGGAGCGTGGGAATGTTAATGCAGAAGCGCAGCTGCTGATTGGTGAATGGGCTCCTCTGGAGATGCGCTGCGATATGAGAGCGCTGGATCCGTCTTGAGGCAAACAGAACATCTGCAATGAGCGAAAACCAGTCGTAAACCGCCCTCACTGACGCACGCTTCAGAAATGCATGCATTGTGGCATGCATCATGTACCGCACATCTCTTTCATAAACGCACAGACATGCATTCTTTTTGTACTGCACTTGCATTATCAGGCAGTGCAATCAATAAACATCTCAGGTACCTTAGGATTGTTGATTTACAGTCCAGTCATGTCTGATCGGGTTGCAGTGGCGCTATTGTGACGTGTGGACTCCCCTCACATGCAACCTTTGTGTGTTTGCTCATCTGTCGTGCCAAAGATGTTGTGTGTCTCTTTCCTTATTAACAGATTCACCAGGACAAGATCTGTCACAGTAATTGGGTGAAATGTGCATTGGAAATCTGGAAATATAAGGGAGTTTTAAAAATGAAGCATGTTATTTCGGTCAAAAGCAAGCAGCATGGACTCATTTTGCTTTTCACACAGGACGTGTTTGCAGTCCGCTCCTGATCCGCGGCTGTTTACCACAAACACAACATTTATCTATTATTTTGATTTCAAATCCAAACGTTGTTTCTGAAAATGCTTTTTCAGCATTGTGATTCTCTTTTATCACAGTACAGTAATACAAACTTTCATAGGCATATTCACGTTTAAACTCAATAAATATAACTGTTTAACTACCACCACGAGTGCCATCTATTATTGCCTTGTTTATCTAAAAGTGCACTTTTCCTTGTTTTAAATCTAGCCAAAAAGCCATGTGTTGACTGTGAAACAGTAGACTTTAATTATATGCATTTATGGTGTAATTACTAATTTCCGTGTCAATCCATGTTAATTTTTACCACGAATAATGCGCTGCCACTTTAATTCAGCGCGTGCAGAAATAGACTCCGTGCGGAAACGATCGCAGCATGACTGCTGCAGACGCACTGCTCCTGGAGCGCACAGCCGGACCGCAATCGCATGCAGTGTGAATGCTCTGATCCATTAACATGGGCGTGGAAAAATACGCACTACAGACGGAGTATGTGAACCTGGCCTTACGTTTGTATGCCTGCCTGGTCTGTTCTGTTCTTGTGCTCCATTTAGGCGTGCTGCATTCTGATTGGTTCGGATAGCATACTGCGGGAGGTCGGGGCGCGGTAAAATCGTGCTATAACGCGATTTAGAAATCGCGCAAGCTCAAATCGTGATTTTATGACGATTTCGATTAATCGCACAGCCCTAATTTACACACTAGTAAATGTTGTTCAGATACTGAATATGATGTGCACAGTGCTAGCAATGCTAAGGTCATGGGTTCAATTCCCAGGGAAATACATGAACCGATCAAATGTAAACTTGAATCTAATGTCAGTCACTCTAGATAAAAGCGTCTGCTTAATGCATAAATGCAACTATATTAATCCCATTGATTTGAAACTGAAATACAAATGTAAGCCACCTCTATATCTGTCAGCGTTGACAGTAAAATCAGCCAACATTTGTCACTGACAACTAATTGACTCCCAAAACAAAGCAAAAGACAACCGCAATCGCTGCGCACTCTTTAGTCGCATTTAACATTTTACCCCATTGTGTAGTAAAAGTGCATTAATGATATGATGAATGTCATGCTGAAGTATCTCTGGAGAGACGGCTTGTTTTTGGTTGAGTCAGTGCTCTAATTGCTTGGATAATTCAAAGACTAACTGGTTTGTCAGTAAATGAATAGTTTGTCCAATAATGAGATATTGTCCTCATTCTCTTTCCCTCATGTTGACATTTGTCTGTTCACGCAGTGTTTTTCCATACAGTGACCAGGGGCTGTTCGGCTCCTAAAGCATCTTTATGGTTTGTAAATGATGATAGAATTATTATTGTTGGCCGACGTTATAGTGTTTCGGTTCCAGTAGGAGTTTTCACGGCTTCACCTCGACAAACCCTCTGATTATCTGAAGTATTTTGATACTGTGCTTTATGATTCTGACCGTATCTGATCTGGAAACAGTGATAGGATGGTTTTCTTCTATTCTTCTCTTAATATGTGGATGGCTGCTGACATGTTAGACACATTTTATCACATGGGTTTAAAATACGTGACTCACTCCAGCCACCCCAATCACTTTAAGTAGATTTGTTTTTTTGCATGCTGATTTAAAAACATACTAGTGTTTGCAACTGGTTTGAGGTCTTATTGCGGTTATCATGAATATGATCGTGTCCTGGCGATTAACATCGAGCTTAGCAAATATGAATTTTCAGCCGTCTGATCAAGTATTTAGCAGGTAAGTGTTGTTCCTTTTTGCACGAGGTGACCGTGAATATTCATGACATATATTTAAATTGTCAAATATTTTTCCATTGCAGTTATAATATACATTCTTAAACTTTACCAAAAAAATGCCCCCCCAAAATAAACAATAAATAAATAAATATACTAACTACATTACAATACATTATGCATTTAGGCTTCCAAATAAAAGTATTATTAGTAGCAAATAATTTAATTATTTATTAAGTATTGTGCTTTACACATTAAGCATAAAAATGCTAAATTAAGTATTGTGCTGATTCTAGTGCACATATTAAGTAAAGATCATGTTCCATGAAGATATTTTGTAAATTTACTACCGTAAATATATCAACACTTAATGTTTGATTAGTAATATGCATCGCTAAGAACTTAATTTGAACAACTTTAAAGGTGATTTTCTCAATATTTAGATTTTTTTGCACCCTCAGATTCCAGATTTTCAAATACTGTCCTATCCTAACAAACCATACATCAATGGAAAGATCATTTATGGATGATGTATAAATCTCAATTTTGAAAAATTGACACTTAAGACTGGTTTTGTGGTCCAGGGTCACATTTGTCCTGTAAGTTTCCTGAAGATTGTGTGAATTTGCTTGTCTTATGTGAGTGTTCAGATGTTTTAATAGTGTCTCTCATTTAAATGTAAGCAGCAAAAAACATGTTTAGTGTTCAAGATTAGAATCAATTCAAACTCTTATTTTCTGTAATTTTTTTAGTGTATTGGGTGCTTGTATGTGGCAATCCTTAAATATCATTCCTTGTTCATTTAGTGAAAAAAAGTGTTATTTTCAGAGCAAATATCCAAAGACCAGTGCAGTTCATCTGCTGATTCTGTGTGTGTGAAAGTCCTCGTTCTTCATGAACACTATGAAGTCTGTATCGGTGGACGGTCACTTAGATGCTCCCTGCCACATTTGTTTGCCTGACCTTTCTCGATGTGATCGATGCAGCGCAGCGTGTGAGCGCCGCGGGTTGACAGCGTCACCGCAGGACGAACAGTTACCGAACATAGGCTGTGAGTCAGCCTCGTCTTTGTCCGTCAGCTGCACTAAGAATAGCCAATGTAGGAATGCATCAGCGCTTCAGCAGATCAATAGCTGCTGTATTCACAGAATGCGTAAGCGTGTTTACATCCGCCGCAGATGCCCAGAGTTAGTCAATGCGACTGCCGCCCACCTCAGGCGAAAAGAGCAAGATGCTCTGACGCGCTTGTGCAAGTTTGCCTTGAATTATCAATAGCTTGATATCAATGCTGTAATAATTTAATTCCACCTGAAGCCTAATGTGAAATGTAATTCTCAAAGGTCAAAGATATTTTCCCATTGCAGTTTATATTTCCCTTTGAGATAGGATAAATTCTCAAAGGGCTCAGTTTGAAATGCGTAGCTTATAATTACACTTTAAGCCCAAACACACACGTATGCGCCCCATAATCGAGTCGGTTGTGGGCCGTTCTGATCAGACCCCTGGGACGCGTCGGTTTCTCCGAAGGGAAGTCTGTAAGCACTGGGTAATGGACTGCTTTACAGCAAACAGGCAGAACCTCTAATCTGGTTAGACCCCACTGGTATGATGCCGTGGAAAGCATGTTTAGAGCTGGGCATGTTTGTGTGCGTTTAGATGCTCTCGAGGGGGTCTGAAAGAGTAGATTTTCCATTTCACAGCTCTTTCAGTTGTGTTTTGATAGGAGGACACGTGCCATCATGCTCCCATAATCACAATTAGGTTTCAACGATGTGGAAAACACAGACGTAGTTATTACACTGATACAATAATTTACTGTATAAAGCAGAATGTTGGATGAATAATTCAAATATTTAAACTGTGATATGGTCTAGTGCCTGTGGTTATTAAAGCGCAAAAAGTCTACGTAAATAGGAATTCTGCATGTAGAGCATACTTGAAATAATAATACAGTTTATTAAACATTAATTTTTAAGGAATATAACAGTTTTTCATCTGTTTTAATAAAAACTGATTTCACAGCATCCAAATCGTAATGTGTTAGCAGTTTTGCTAACCAGTGTTAATTTGCTGTCATTGAGATTACTATTATACTGTACTATAACTACTATATAGAAGCTATTTATTATCATTTTTATTAATATTTTGAATATATTTTGAAGTGTTTTTATTTTTCATTTTCATTTAAAGTTTTAGTAATTTTGTATAACATTTTTATAATTTTTTATTTTAGTTGTAGTTATTTATTTTAGTGCATCAAGGTCAATGGAATCAAACCAGAAGCAACTATGCAATTTTGAAATATTGAAAAGTATAAAGTTGAACTTTCATTAGAAATAAGTGTAGCTATAGTAAACAAGTAGTTTGTGAGTGTAGGCAGACTGATCGGATTACATCAGCCGCAATGCTTCATGGGAGTGGGCGGTCACCGCTGAGTCTTCTTTCTGTTTCCATGGTAACAGCGAATTCTCCGATTATTGTTTAGTGTATTCACCAGCAATTTGGCTTTCAAACATGATTGATGGTCATAAAATGAAGCTGACGTGTGCCTCTACAGAAGCTGAGCATCCTCAGAGCGCGTGATGAATCTAGAGTCTTTAAAGGTTTATACATTATAGTGCTCTGTGGAGGAAATGAATGTGATTTCTATTTATTAATTTTTTTCTTCTGGAGCCCTGGTTTTGTGTTCTGTACAGACGTGAGGCAAAGAATAATGTCTAAAATGTCAGTAGTTGGTACCAAGATTAGTGAAACTAGACTGGAGTGCATTTACATGTGTTTTTTTTATCAATTCTGCCTGTATTTCTCGCATGAGGACACTAAATAACTGCACTCCACTGACTTTAATATTGCAAATACAGGGTTTCAGCAGAGCATTGAAAAACATTAAAAGTCATGAAATGTGAAAATTAAGGCCTTAAATAGCATTCTCACACACATTAATTTTTTAGATAGTTTTGAAGAAAAGATAATATTATACGTTTATTTTGAATTATAGCCTTCATAATTAATAGCTTTGATTTGCTGTCGCAAAATATGTACACTGATGTGATAAACACGTGGATTTGGTAATTGTCTCTAATCTAAGAGAATTATTGAATTCTGATTGATTGTTTTTGTTTACTGCTGTAAAGTTGCTGTTTTAAGAACATTTTTAAAGTAATAAATGTGTGATGTTTCCAAAAATAATAATAACATATAATTGTGACGGTATGTTTGTGACAATATTGACAAATTATTACACTATACTGTACTATACTACGATGTGCTATTCTGTACTCTTCAGTGCTCTTCTGTAGTTTATTTGTTCATCAGAGGTAGTTGAAGCTGATAGCATCTGTGAATGTCTTTCTTTATTTTCTGGGATGCAGGAAGAGCTGAAGTTCTTCGATGGGAATTTATCCAGAGGAAGCTCGAGGAATGGACTTTGAAACATTGTGAGGGACACACCATATTAGAAAAGCGTGGACAAAATGCTCTTCTCTCTATTTCAGACGTCTCCTTTAGCAGGAAACACTGAGCAGACTAAACACTTCGTGCGTATGAATACTGTTGACTGTGTTTCTAATGGGATTTAAGCTCAAGCTAAAGGTCTTCAGGACCGACGACAGTCAGAGCAAATATTCATGAGCTGTTGCGATTGGTTCATCTTTTCTCCACTGCTGTATTTTTGTCAGTTTTATTCTCTCTCCATCTGTTAGTAATGTCTGTTGTGATTGTGCAGCGGCTGGGATTTCACTCTTTATTTCTGGAACATGTTTTTCCGTCAGACAACATTTCATCAGTTCTGAATCACTGGCATATGATGCATGTGGGAGCTCAAGTTGTTTTCTGTCTTTGTTAGTTTGTTCTGAGGTTCACGTGTCGTAGGCGGTCACTTCTCTATATTTAGCTGTTTCTTTGTGTTTTGGTTTCCTCTGAGAACTTTTCAACTGAAATCCATTGGTACTTTGGCTTCCTGAAGAGCATTTGTGCTGCTTTCCAAATATTGCTTATCAGTTTCTGATTGAGTGAGTGTGGGAGGAGTCTATCAATTTGACTGACCAATGGCAGACATAGGGCGGAGTCAAAGGGTTGGGAGGAGTGTTTGGGAAACCTGTGTGGAAGCAGTCATAATTTTACATTCATTTTTTCTTCAGTTTTCTGAATTTCAGTCTCAGGTTTGCATATGCAAAATGCATTCTGGGAAATGTGTTCTTCCGCCCTAATCCACAAAAGTACATTTAATAAATATGATGAAATGTATAAACTAAATACAAATATCTAAAGGTGGCATTTCAAACGTATTTTGTAAAGTTTAGTTATATTAATTTCTTTGTAACACTTTTGTAAGGTCTCATTTGTTAACATCAGTTAATGCATTGGTTAACGTGAACTAACTATGAACTATATGATTGTACAGTATTTATTAGCCTTTGTCAGTAAAACAAATACAATTGTTCATTGTTCACGTAAGAGCACAGTCCATTAATGTTAACAGATACAGCTTTTGATTTTAAAAATGTATTAGTAAATGTTATAAAATTAACATTAAGTCTAATAAATGCTGCAGAAATATTGTTCATTGTCAGTTAATGTTAACTAATGGAACCTTATTGTAAAGTTACCAATTTCTTTGAATTTGATTGTGAAGTAGATTTACAATGAATTGAAATTTAAATTACAGTTCTGCATCCTTTTTGAAACCTCAATTCTAATTAAAATCTGAATCGTGCACAACTGTATGTCATTTGTGCACTGAATTGTGGTTGATCTGATGCAGCACAATGTGTTTAATCATGAAACTAGGTATCAGTTCATTTGCTTGTGGTTTGATGACACTTGCGGTTAGTGTTCCTGATGAGAATGTTCCCTAACGTCTACTTCATGTCATGTTAATTAATAGACGTCACATAAAGATGATGCTCTTTGGTTTTGAATGAATTCACATTCACATGAAACTAATGGAGTGTGTAATGAATGTGAAAGGATGAGCAGACATGCATGAGTGTGATATTCCCTACATTCCCAGGAAAAACAAAACCTCTCACACTTTCTGGCTTTATCTTGGAGATTTATAACTAGATGAGTGTTAATGTACATGCATGTGTATTATGATTCTGATTAGGCGTGTTTTTCCTTGTGTGATCAGATCGGTTGGCACAGGGCTCAACTCTCCTGCCAAAACCAACTCCATGGAAAAAAAACTGCACCTCAAAAGCAAAGAACTGCAAGACACTCAAGACAAATGTCACAAGGTAAGAGCACAGAGATTTCTGGGTAGAGTCTGAATGAATACAGATAATAAACTGGGATAAGTTAAACTGCATTAACACACCAACTTGTACATTTCCTTGCAATTTCTCCCAAAACTTAGAACTGTGTTTGCATCTCACAATTCAGACTTTTCTTTTCAGAATTGCGAGTTTATATCTTGCAATATATTGCAGTTTTGCATTTATATTAGCAATTCTGTGAAGAAAATTCAGAATTGTGAGTTGCAAAAAATCGCTAGGAAAAAAGTCTTTTGTACGGAAGTTCTAAGCGGCCATGCGTTATTTTTTTTCCCCCCTTGTTTTCTCGCTATAACGACATAACGAGAGTTGTTTTCTCGTTATAACGACATAACGAGAGTTGTTTTCTCGTTATAACGACTTATTTTCTCGT
>NW_015506379.1:180256-186016 GCF_001515645.1 Sinocyclocheilus grahami
ACTCTCGTTATGTCGATATAACGAGAAAATTAAGTCGTTATAATGAGAAAACAACTCTCGTTATGTCGTTATAACGAGAAAACAAGAAGGGAAAAAAAAAATAATGCATGGCCGCTTAGAACTTCCGTACTTTTGAGATTAAAAAGTTGGAATTAACTTTTTTGAGAATTTTTTTATCCTGTGATGGAAACAAGCTTCCAAAGAACCCTGTCATTTGGTACATTACTGTAATATTATAAAGTTAAAATGAACAACTTGTTCGTATCAAACATTTAAATTGCACATAAAGCAGTTTTTAGCATAATTTTTTAAAGGATATAATTCTGATTCTACTCCAATTTTTAGTTGAAATATAAATATTTAAACGGTAGCTGTTATAAAATGTTAGATTTTTTTTCAAACCTACATTAAATGTTGAAGAACAGGTTAAGTAAAAATATAATGAATATGTAATATAGTGCACATATTCATCAAAATGCTCCTCTCTAGAGTTATTTTTCTAGCCAACTAATGAGTTTATGGACATTGAATGGCTTTCCTGAGGTAAATGTAACGTTATACGTGACATTGTTTACAAACAGCGGTTGAAACGCTGACTGATTGATCGATTAAATGAGAAATGGTTTATTTCAGTAGGTTGTTCTGCTTCTTTCAACAACTTCTGATGTTCAGTCTTGTTTATTTGGTGCTGTAACTATAAGTAAAGCAGAAGAGATGATTGGTTCATGTGCGACTACAGGCCACATTAAAGAGCGTCACAGCCACATTTATTGTTTGCATTTTGTGATGAAATATACAGAATTTTAAAGCGCATGCTTTTTCATATCAAAAGTAACGAAGGACAAAGGTTATTGTGTTTATGAATAGCTAAAAGTTTGATAATGGCATTTAGACCTGGTGCTTGTGTTTGTGGCTACTCAGATGGAGCAAGAGATCTCACGGTTTCAGCGTAAGATGACTGACCTGGAGTCAGTCCTCCAGCAGAAAGATGTGGAGCTCAAAGCCTCCGAGACCCAGAGGAGCATCCTGGAGCAGGACCTCGCCACCTACATCACCGAATGCAGCGTGAGTGACGCTCAGACTCTCATTCTAGTGTAATAATAGTCACTCATTAATCATAATACACTTTATTTATAGAGATGAGCAGTCTGTGCTTTAAATGAGTAGAATGATTTGGCACAAAGGCCAAGTAATTGGCAAAATATCAGGGGGAAAAAACATTCTGTAGAAAGTATGGAGGACCAAACCTGCAGAAATCAAAAATGTATAAAAAATTTTTTAAATAAAAATAAATAAATGAAAACAAAAACAATTGATTTTTAATTCAGTTTAGTTCTGATTTTATTTGTGATTTATTTTCGTTATTTTAACTGCATTTTTTATTCTTTTTATTTTTAATAAATTTTTATTTATTTAAGTGTATGTATTTATTCCCACAGTCATTTATTTCCAAATTTAAATAATGCAATTTATTTATGTGCATAATTCATAAAAATAAATATGCAAATAAACAAAAAATTAAAAGAATAAAAAAAAGTTGGAAAATAAATACACAAAATTAAAAAAAGGAAAAAGTAGTAAAAATTAAGACTAAATATAATTAAAAATGAATTGTGTTTGTTTTATCAAGTCATTTATTTCTTTATTTTTCTATTACATTAATTTTAAATTTTAGCAGTTTTGGACCTCCATAAGAAAGATGGTTAACTGTTGTTTAGTGCTTTAGTCATCCATTGTCTAAAACATCAATTGCTATATTTCCATGGATCTTGATCCTCAACACAACACAAGCTATGTTTCTATCCAAAGTTACAAATTAAACCAGAATATAAGCATTGGTTCAGCTGTGTTTGGGGAAAAAATGCAGTAATTTGATTTCAGAATGAACACAAACTGACTCATGTATGTAAATGAAAGGCAGTTGCTGTTTTGTTTCCATCCACATATTTTTATGCAAATTTTGGAGCAGCGCATAAAAAACCTAAATCATGGAAACACCAAGATGTGCTTAAAATGTTCTTATTTGGCACATTTTTTTTTAAATTTGGTAAGAAAACGTGTTCACAAACTACAACGGAAACACTTACAGAATAGCATTTGTTATTGCATTTCACCTACACGCTCCGAGCCACAAATCATTATTATGTGGGGGGAAAAAAATCTTTTTAACATTTTATTACTGATACTTTAAACCAGTTTCCCAGGAAGTGAAGATTTTGTTTTCTTAAGCACACGGAAAGCAAGTGGTGTTTATTTGCAAATATTTTATGCAATAATATATACGTTTTATTCACAACTAATGTTGTGTTTGGGGATCAAGATCTACTCTTTTAAAAGTGCTGAAGCCAAACGACTTTCATCTCATTGTAGATGAACTCACACTGAACTCCAGAGCATTACTTTTGATCATATGCATCTAAAAATAAACCGAGCCATTACTACTAACTGACAATGAGAAGTGTCCAAAGTTACAGAGTATCCAAAATTATTGGATACTCAACGTACTGAAATAATCAGAAAGAAGTTCCTTGTGATTCCCACCTTTTATTAATATGGTCACAGATATATTGTGCATCCTTATCCATAATAGATGCACAGCATTATTCACTATTGTTGCATTAACATCGTGACCTTGTGATTTTAGTATATTAGTAACATTGAACATTTTTCTTCAAGCCTGGTCAAAATTAAGTCATTAAAATGTTTTCAATATAAACCTAGATTGGTCTAATTTGAGATGAAGAAGTAAGGCTGATTACCCCTTGGCTAACTGCTAGTTGTTTAGTTCTCGGCCACAGGAGTGTGTGCTTTCCCTCTGACAGCAGGACTTTATCAGTACACTCTCTGATGGACGTATCTATTGTTTTATATCTAGAACAGCAAAACTGACTCGATTTCATATCTGCACTCTTGATGTTCTGTCTTTAATGCAAATACACCTGCTGATAAAAGCACTCTTGGCACGCTGTTCATTTTTTGTTCTGACCTTGCGTTCCAACCAATGCTGCATCTCAACATAACAGACGTGTGTGTGTGTGTGTGTGTGTGTGTGTGTGTGTTTAGAGTCTGAAGCGCAGTCTGGAGCAGGCTCGTGTTGAAGTATCGCAGGAAGATGATAAAGCTCTCCAGCTCCTCCATGACATCAGAGAACAGAGCAACAAACTCCAGGAGATCAAGGAGCAGGTGAACAACCGCACTTCACCACACCATTACTGTGAGATCCTCGCTTTAGATTTTAACAGCTATTTTACTATTAATTGATTCCTGTGATCAAAGCTGAATTTTCAGCATCATTACTCCAGTCTTCAGTGTCACGTGATCTTTCAGAAATCATTCTAATATGCTGCTTTGCTGCTCGAGAAACATTTCTGATTATCAATGTTGAAAACGGTTGTGCTGCCCAATAGGGTACTTGGGGTGGTTAGAGCGGTTGCTAGGGTACCCGGGGCGGTTTCTAGGGTGTTGCTATGCGGTTGCTAGGGTACCTGGGATGGTTGCAAGGGTGTTGCTATGCAGCTGCTAGGGTACCCGGAGTGGTTGCTATACGGTTGCTTGGGTACCCACGATGGTTGCTAGGGTACCCGGGGTGGTTGCTATGGTGTTGCTATGCGGTTGCTAGGGTACCCGGGATGGTTGCTAGGGTGTTGCTATGCACTGAATGATTGAGGCCAGTCTGAGGAGACTCGTCTAAATGCCGGCTAATCGCTAGTCATCACGCATCTTAAAGTTCCTCTGCAAGCAAATCATGTTGCTTTTACCTCGGTTTCCACGTTTATTGGTGGTTTTCCTTTCTGCATGTAGTCGTTTGTTCAGTATAATGTGCTGTCAGTGATTGTGACAAACACACGTTACAGTGTTCTTACTGACTACTGCACTGGTTTGATTTCCTGTAGTCTCTGGTTACATACAAACCATTGTGATCACTGTGATTTTGCCCAGTAGGATGTGATCAACATGGTTTGTTGGTCTTGGAAAAATATTTCTGCCAATTGGTTTCTAGGGTGTTGCTATGCGGTTGCTAGGGTACCCACGATGGTTGCTAGGGTACCCGGGGTGGTTGCCATGGTGTTGCTATGCGGTTGTTAGGGTACCCGGGATGGTTGCTAGGGTGTTGCTATGCACTGAATGATTGAGGCCAGTCTGAGGAGACTCGTCTAAATGCCGGCTAATCGCTAGTCATCACGCATCTTAAAGTTCCTCTGCAAGCAAATCATGTTGCTTTTACCTCGGTTTCCACGTTTATTGGTGGTTTTCCTTTCTGCATGTAGTCGTTTGTTCAGTATAATGTGCTGTCAGTGATTGTGACAAACACACGTTACAGTGTTCTTACTGACTACTGCACTGGTTTGATTTCCTGTAGTCTCTGGTTACATACAAACCATTGTGATCACTGTGATTTTGCCCAGTAGGATGTGATCAACATGGTTTGTTGGTCTTGGAAAAATATTTCTGCCAATCAAACATAGTCCTAACCCATAGTCCACTAACTACTGGTTCTGTGTATGTGTGCATGAACATGAGCTCAAGGCATTATGGGGGATAATATTTCACTCACTTAGCTATTAGTGGATAATCTTGTGCTGGCAAACCTGTGTCGAGCTTGTTTTTAAACCCAGAGTATGTTGGGATGTGAGAACGGCTTTGTCACAAACCAGCAGGATTTACAGAGAAGAACAGCAGCAAACTGAACCTTCAGATGAAGAGAGATCTTTGTTTTGTGTGCGAAAGTTTTGAGTTTTTAAAAATGTTTCCAGCCTGACTGTTTCCTGTTTTCCATTGCTATCTATACATCTGGCCAAAGATTTTATGAAAGAAGCTTACCAAGGCTGCATTTATTTGATCAAAAAACAGTAAAAACTGTGAAATATTATTATAATTTAAAATAGCTGTTTTCTGTGTGAATATGTGTTAAACTGTAATGTATTTCTGTGATGCGCAGCTGTATTTTCAGCATCATTCCTCCAGTCTTCAGTGTCACATGATCTTCAGAAATCAGTATAATATGCTGATCTGCTGCTCGAGAAACATTTCTGATTATTATCAATGTTGAAAACAGTTGTGCTGATTAACATTTTTGTGGAAACTGTGATACATTTTATTTTTCAGATGAATAGAAAGTTCAAAAGAACAGCATTTATTTGAAATAGAAATCTTTTGTAACATTATAAATGTCTTTACTGTCACTTTTGATCAATTTATTTCATCCTTAATGAATAAAAGTATTAATTTCTTTAAAAAAAAACTTATTGACCACAAACTTTTGAACAGTAGTGTATACTGTAGCTACCAACATTTATGTAACATTTAACATGTTTTGTTTGCTGCTATAATGTAGACATGTTGTTATTTTTGAAGATACCTGTAGAGAACTAGATTTCTTGCACATCTGAAGAACATTGGTGTTTGCTTGATGATAACTGCAGATTACTAAAAGGCCTCCATTGTATGTGAGTGTTTATTAGCATGCTGGATGTTTTGGTCTCGTTATGTTGCAGTAATTAAGTGTCTTACTGGTTGACGTCTCGGCAGATCTGATCCACAAAAAAGCCTTCACTGTCAGTCTCCTTCGATCAATATCAGCCCGATGCAATCGCCACATCTTCCTCTAACAATCAGTCCCTACACACACACACACACACAAACACAGAAAACCCACGTGCGTACACACACACACACTGACACTCTCTCTCACACACACACACTGACTCTCTCTCACACACACACTGACTCTCTCACACACACACATCAACACACACTCTC
>NW_015506379.1:186092-188523 GCF_001515645.1 Sinocyclocheilus grahami
CACACACACACACACACACACACACTGACACTCACACTCTCTCTCACTCACACACACACGCAGACAGACACACACAAACATACACACTCACACACACGCGCGCGCACACACATACACAAAATAAGGGCTGCATCTTTAAAAAGCATAAATTATTTTACTGAGATGTCTCGTTTTGATATATGTATCTCTGAAAGTAGTGACTGAACTGATCATAAATGTGATAAAAATTACAGAAATGCAAAAATGCATTTTGATTGAGTATTATTGTTCCACAGCTAGTCATATTTTAGCCATGTTTATATAATATATAATAATCATAAACGTATGAATAATAGCTGATTATAAGAAATTGTAATAAATGCATTTTGAAATATGATTATTAAAATAAAAATTTGATTAATAGCTAATAATAAATAGTTAATTTGATCACAAATAGTTAATAAACTATGCTGTGACTTTTTGAGTGCAGAAATCTGACCTGTTTCTTAACTGTTTCGTTTATGTAGGACTGAAAAATATGCATCGCATTAAGTTTATTAGGTTGGTTATGATAAAACTTTGTAATCCAAATGCAATTCAGATACATTTAGAATTTAGGCTTAAATATTGACCTGCAGTTTCGTTGTTTAATGCATTATTCAGGCTCTGTGTGATATTTTATGTCATTGAAGTCTGTCATTTAATAGTGATATTTTCCATTAGAGTTCACTTAGAGCAGCTTTAAATGACTTGATGATGGACCTTCAGAGAGTCAGAGATTGTGAATCGCAGTCCCTCAGAACAAACATCTATATCGAGCAATCCTGTAATTTGGCAACTAAAACCTCATTTGTCTCTTAAATGTTTCCTCGTTGGATCCAAACTAAGATGCTGTCTTTGGTTGAACTGAGATGAGGTGAAGAGCTTGAGAAAGTGTGTTTCTCTCAGACCTCTAAACTCAGCACAATTAACCTCGTGAGAATCTCAGCCTGTAATCATTCACGTTATATTTCAGTCACTCTCTGAAGCCGCTCGTTTAATTCCTTAATGCATCTTACTTGCTCAAACCCTTACTAACTAATCAAAAATATATTTTTTTACATATTAAGAACATTAAACATTGTGTTTATTGAAATAAAGCAGATATTAAAATAAAAAATAAAATGCAAAGAAAACTTTAAAAATTAAAAAATAATAGAAATGTTGGCGAGTAGTTGAAATAAAATTAAATAATAAATTATAGTAAATTAATTATACAATTACAAAACAATTAGCTAAACTTAAAATGGACTAAGAATATAAAACTAAAAGCCAATTAATGGTTAAAAATATGTTAGTATGTAAATAATACTGAAGTAACACTGCTCATGACCAGGGTTATTGATACCCAAAACATTACCTTAAAAAGATTTTGTTAATTGAAATAAAGCTGAAATAAAATATAAATATTAGATGACAAAAATTAATCTAATATAAATAGAAAGGTTGGCAAGTAACTGAAACAAGTTTAAAATAATAAATATAATATTATAATATATAATATAAAATAAATATAATAAAATAAAAGTACTAAAAATTAAAATTAAAATGAAGGAAAATATTTTTAAAAGGCTAATCAATGATTTTAATAAAAATATGTAAATAATTAGAAAATAACCAGGGTTATTGTTACCTAAAACAATTTTAAAAAAAAAACATTTTTTTTTATTGAAATGAAATGAAATAAAGTAGAAATTAAATTCAAGTAAATATAAATGTTAGATGAAAAACTTAGAAAATTAAAAAAAAATAATAAGGATGATGATAATAATAAGAAATAAGAAAAAATTAAAATGTCAAGTAACTGAGAAAACTTTAAAACACTAAAATTAAATAATACAAATATTTAAGAAAAATATTTCATAATAAATATATACAAAATAATAAATTATAATAGAAATCAATTAAATAAAAAGAGAAAATAATACAAATTAAACATTTAAATGTGCTGAAAAAGATATATAAGCTAATTAAAAACTTTAATAGTATATGGATAATATTAAAATAGCACCGCTCATAACCATGTAAAATATTACACTGTATCAGGCACTGTACTGGCTGATTATCATATTCGTGTGCTGTGATGTTTATATGTTTCTTGGACAGTTCTATGGTTCTAATTATAGTAATGTTGTGTAACTGCGCTGAAGTTTCCCCAGAAGAGCATGTTGTGTGAGTTCTCTGATGATGTGTTCAGGAGTATCACGCTCAGCTGGAGGAGATGCAGGTGACCATCAGACAGCTGGAGGAGGACCTGTCTGCCGCTCGCCGCCGCAGCGACCTGTACGAGACCGAGCTGCGAGAGTCACGGCTGACCAGCGAAGAGCTCAAGAGGAAAGCAGCCGAATACCAGCAGAGGATCCAGAAGGTGTGTGTGTGTGTGTGTGTGTGTGTTCAGTCAGTGACCAGTAAG
>NW_015506379.1:189813-190996 GCF_001515645.1 Sinocyclocheilus grahami
GAAGGTACAAATCAGTCAAACACACAGTGACTGAAATTCATCTGTGTGTGTCCCTCCAAATGAATAATTGACTCAATAATTCATCCGTCATCAGATCATACACTAGACAAACCTCACTAAACGTCCTCTTCTTTGGGATGAACGGGACGTCCCTTTATCTCTGACTGAGAGCTCAAATAGATCCCATGAGAGCCGTCACAGTCAGATCATACAGGTGCTCAATTATTTTTGTTAATAATTTAACCAGCACAGCTTCCAGAGTCATGCAAAGCTGGGAAATATCAGGGACGTCTGAGATTTCTAGAGCTGCAAAAACACTGAATGTAATCTAAAGAAGTCATGTAGTGAGTTTAAATCCTTTTTTGATTTGCTCAGTCACATCGTGTGCGTTTGCGTGTATGTCCGTCCGTGCGTGTCTGTCTGTGTGTGCGCGTTTTTGTGACATGAGGACACATTTGTATAATGACAAGGGTATGACATGGGTATTACAAGGAGAAGGTGACTTATGAGGACATTACCCCATGTCCCCATTTTTTTTGAGAAAGTAAAAATGCAGAAAGTTTCCTGTAAGGGGTAGGTTTGGTGTAGGGCAAGGGCAATAGCACATACATTTTGTACAGTATAAAAACCATTACGCCAATGGAATGTCCCCACAATTCACAAAAACAAGTCTGTGTGTGTGTGCACGTGTGTGTGTTGATGTGAGTGTGTGTGTGTCTGTGTATGAGTGTGTGTTGATGTCTGTGTGTTGTTAGTGTGTGAGTGTGTGTGTGTCTGTGTGTTGTTAGTGTGTGAGTGTGTGTGTGTCGGTGTATGAGTGTGTGTTGATGTGAGTGTGTGTCTGTATGAGTGTCTGTTGATGTGAGTGTGTGTGTCTGTATGAGTGTCTGTTGATGTGAGTGTGTGTGTCTGTATGAGTGTGTGTTGATGTGAGTGTGTGTCTGTATGAGTGTCTGTTGATGTGAGTGTGTGTGTCTGTATGAGTGTCTGTTGATGTGAGTGTGTGTGTCTGTATGAGTGTGTGTTGATGTGAGTGTGTGTGTCTGTGTATGAGTGTGTGTTGATGTGAGTGTGTGTCTGTATGAGTGTCTGTTGATGTGAGTGTGTGTGTCTGTATGAGTGTGTGTTGATGTGAGTGTGTGTGTCTGTGTATGAGTGTGTGTTGATGTGAGTGTGTGTCTGT
>NW_015506379.1:191532-201088 GCF_001515645.1 Sinocyclocheilus grahami
GTGTGTGTGTGTCTGTGTGTTGTTAGTGTGTGAGTGTGTGTGTGTCGGTGTATGAGTGTGTGTTGATGTGAGTGTGTGTCTGTATGAGTGTGTGTTGATGTGAGTGTGTGTCTGTATGAGTGTGTGTTGATGTGAGTGTGTGTCTGTATGAGTGTGTGTTGATGTGAGTGTGTGTCTGTATGAGTGTGTGTTGATGTGAGTGTGTGTCTGTATGAGTGTGTGTTGATGTGAGTGTGTGTCTGTATGAGTGTGTGTTGATGTGAGTGTGTGTCTGTATGAGTGTGTGTTGATGTGAGTGTGTGTCTGTATGAGTGTGTGTTGATGTGAGTGTGTGTCTGTATGAGTGTGTGTTGATGTGAGTGTGTGTCTGTATGAGTGTGTGTTGATGTGAGTGTGTGTGTCTGTGTATGTGTATGAGTGTGTGTTGATGTCTGTGTTTTGATAGTGTGTGTGTGTGTGTGTGTGTGTGTGTGTCTGTGTATGAGTGTGTGTGTGTCTGTGTATGAGTGTGTGTGCGTGAGTGTGTGTGTCTGTGTATGAGTGTGTGTTGATGTGAGAGTGTGTGTGGGTGTCAATCATCCTCAATGATGCTCGCTGTGCTCTTCATGCTGTGAAATCTCTCTCCGGTCAAGTAGTTTCATTTTGAGAGGACACTTCTTCATGAATAAATGTTTTTATAAAATATGATGATAAGCTCATCTATTAAAACTACACACTCAAGCACCATGTTTTACAGAAAATTTGCATTTGCTATTCAAAGTTTCCACATATTTATAGAAAACCCCTTTTAAAAATGTACTTGATGTTATTATGAGAGCTGTACATACAGGATAGATCACAAATAATAGAATTGTTACCAAATAACTTTTTTATTCGATATTCTACTCTCATTCAGTGCGAAACATCTCAGATGTGATGTGCTGATGAAACACTGACTTTCATTTTAATCATTAAGATGGACCATTGTTTTTTAGGCAACCTTTTTTAGGAGTCCTGTTTGCAGTGGAACCAGAGTTGTTGTTTTAAAAAATGTAGCTAAAATTAAAACCATACATATTATTACTTTATTTTAGCTAAGGTAACATTTCTTATTTTATCTTGATTATCTTGAAGTAACAAAAACAAAAATTGAAATTGATAAAATATATAGACATATCTATATTAAAAACACACACACACACACAACAAAATTATTTGCTAAAATAAAAATGGAAAATATAAACATAAAAACTGATTCAAAATATGAATTAAAAACTATAATAGTATTTCAATGATACTGACTGGAATGCATAAGCTCTGATATTGTTTTGAATGTTATTTTATTTTTCCATATCAGCCTGGTCTGACTGATGCAGTTCATAAATAAAAACATAACTGTTGGTCAATACCGATATAGTCAGTGATAAATCGTGCATCACTAGTTTTAGACAAACTACAGCGTGATCATCTCTGCACTTTCCTCGCCGTCCAGGTGCTAAACGTCTCTTTGAAACATTGCCTTGTCATTGACATTTTAATTTCCACTAATTACACACTCGTCTGCTGTGTGAAATAAGAGTGACTTTACAAGCTTCTGTGTTCCAGACGAACGCTGAGCAGCAGCTGAAGATCCAGGAGCTGCAGGATAAACTCTCAAAGGTGCTGGTAATATGAAGTTGACAGGGTTCTTGACAGGAATGGGCCTGTAATCATTGTTAAATCACTGCTCTCTTATGTTCAGGAGGGCAGAAAGACTTTGGAAAACCAAGTGAAGCGTCTGGAGATGGTGGAGCGTCGAGAGAATAAACTGAAGGACGACATCCAGACCAAGTCCCAACAGATCCAACAGATGGCTGAGAAGATACTGGTGAGAGAGACGGATCAGACTAGCAAAGATTAAACCACCAAAACGCCTCTTTAAGCAGTTGAGCTGTAACCCACACATAGACACGGACACACACAGACGCGCACACACACATACATATACACACACACACACACACACACAGACACAGAGGTCTCTGTTCACGTCTGTCTTTGCACCGTCATCCTTGTGCGTCTGTCTTCTCAGATTCCTACAGATTAGCATATGACAGAACAAACACACACACACCTCTGCACCTCTCAGTGAGGAACACACACAGACACACACACACCTCTGCACCTCTCAGTGAGGAACACACACACCTTCATGCCGTCCCGTCGAGCAGCTCTCAGCTTCTCAAAGCAAGTTCACTTCTTCGTTTCACCTGGTGATGGGATTTTACTGCTGGCAACTGTTTGGATCTACCTGTTACCTGACAGTGGACTGTGTGTGCGTGTGTGTGCGTGTGCGTGCGTGCGTGTGCGTGCGTGTGCGTGCGTGTGTGTGCGTGCGTCTGCGTGCGTGTGTGTGTGTGTGTGTGTGAGTTTAGGAGCTTGAGGAAAACCTGCGGGAGACTCAGACTACAGCGCAGAGGATGGAAGCCCACCTGGTCCAGAAGGAGCGACTCTATGAGGACAAAATCAAGGTAGAGTTGAACACAGACCTCAGACGCTCATAATAATGTGTGGAAATCACTCGTTTATGAAAGACAAACAACTGATGCATCGCTACATTTGTTCTGTTGTTTGAAGTTTTTGGGTCAGTGACTATTGATTGCGCCATTTTGGGTGGAATGAGTCACACTTTTTACTAGAAAATAGAATTTTCGATGCATGTGTGTGACAAATATTTAACAACAAAGAATCGGTGTCCTAATACTGATGTCATTATCATGTCAAACATAAAAAATTCTGTTTTCTGAACACGCGAATGAGACGTGACAGGAACTGTTTGGACATCAGAAACATCCTTTAATTTTCACTTTAGGTGTCAGTACCACCCTATAAAAATAAAAAAACCTATGCCATAATATATTTAAAATACATTTATTTCATACTAAGTATACTTTCGAACATATTTATTGACATATCATTTAGGATTTACTGATATAAAATTATATATAAAAAAACTTTCTTTGGAATATTTCTTTATTTCACAATGCACATTTCTTAATATTATGCATAAAATGTGTTCGATTATCACTAATAATAAAGATTTCAGTCAGATCTCATGATCAATCTTTAAATGCAAGATATTTAAAGTGTACCTGAAGTATACTTGTAATAGTTCAATTTCAGCTGAATCAAATATACTTCAGTATACGTTTAGTTGGACTTCAGCACTACTTCCGCACAGTAAAGTACATTAAGTACAAAATTAGTTGTTCCAGTTTAGCAGATTTTAAATATGCCAGTTTAGTATACCAAAAGTACAATTGCAGGATATTTTTATTAAGTACATAAATATGTAAAAGTATTTGTAGTATGTAAGTATTTTAAATATTAGTATATTTTTTCACTAGCTCTATTCAAAAACAATCCATTTCTTCTCATTTTAATCAATAAAAAAATTAATGGACTGCTAGTTAGATTGTTGTGTTAGCAACTTTTCCAAAAACTAACCAATGTAATTTCCATCACACACAATATCAAAACTCCACAGCAGCACCTCATATTCATATCTGAAAACCTGCTGATATGTTACATGATGATTATCGTCTGTAGATGCATGTAAGACGCCTGACGTCTCTGTGTCTGTCTGTCTGTGTCTTGTCTGTCTGTGTGTGTCTGTGTATGTATGTATGTGTGTGTCTGTCTGTTTGTGTGTATGTGTGTGTCTGTCTGTTTGTGTGCGTGTGTGTGCATGTGTGTGTGTGTCTGTCTGTCTGTCTGTGTGTGTGTGTGTCTGTCTGTGTGTGCGTGCGCGTGTGTCTGTCTGTGTGTGTGTGTGTGTGTGTGTGTCTGTCTGTGTGTGTGTGTGTGTGTGTGTGTGTGTGTGTGTGTGTGTGTGTGTGTGCGTGTGCGTGCGTGCGTGCTCGCGCGCGTGCTGCAGGTTCTGGAGACTCAGATGAAGGCAGATCTGGCAGATAAAGACTGTCTGGAGCAGAAACGAGCTCAGCACGAGGAAGAGGCGCGTGAGAAATGTAAACTCATCAGTGAGCAGAAGGCTGTGAGTTTCTCGTCTTCATCTCACATCAACCTCTGACTCCTAACAGACTGTTTGCACAGAAGTGTGTGTGTGTGTGTGAGGATCTCGGTGTTTAGTTGTGTTTGCTGGAGACACACTGACTAGTTCATCCAGCAGAATTTCTGAGCTACTAAAATCCAATCCAAGACCAAAACTTTATGGGTGTTAAATGGGTATTTGTTTGGGATTATATTTTTATGAATATAAAATGTAACCTTTCAGGAATATGTCCATATCATATTTCACCTCGAAAGCAAAAGAGAAAAAAATAAGGAATTATAGTTTGCATAAAACATGAAAATAAAGCTATTATATGACCATATTTTTTACATTTAACAAGTCTCTCTCACTCACCTTTTTTCCAATTATGAAAGCTTATTTTATTAAAAAATATTTATTATTAATTTCAAGTGATGTTTGATATGCTGATCAATCTCTCTTTAAATATTTTTTATTAACTTTAACACATTACAGCACCACAACAATCAAACATTACCAGACACATAGTAAAGGAAAAAAATAACAGCAAGTATGACAAAACAAATCTCATTCTTAATATGAAAAATCAGTTTAGGTATTTGTACATCATGTAGAATCTTAAACATGCAGATCTAAAAAGAAAAAAGTATATTAAATGAATAATGCATTCAAGTTGATTTAACCTGATTTTATCATTATGATGATAAAATATAATTCATAATTTTTCATTATTTGATTTTGTGGTGACATTAGACCTGAGAAAGTTTTGCGAGATTCACTCTTATCATTTTCTAGCCTTTTAGCCCTTGATCCAGTTAACCAGTTAGACTTTAGCTAACTAGATTACCGCCCTGATCGCAGACTCACATGCTCAGTGTATGAAACCGCAGGGTTGTTTAATAATGATGCATTTCCAATATTTACATGCTTAAGTAAACACTGGTGTAGCTCAGGCTAGCAAATTAAAAAGTTTGCGTTATGACAAGTTTATCACTGGCATCCATAAAGTTATTCTGATTTAATTTGGGTTTTTATTAAAACTCAGCTCCTGGCTCTTATGAAGTCCTGTTATTAAAAGTCAAGTTTGTAATTTGCAACACTAGCAGCAACAAATCGTGTGTTTCTCAAACTCTCCTGACATTTACTGTATGTGTAAATTTGATCTTGATGTAGATTTGATGTGTTTTTCTCTACAGACCGTCAAAGCCATGAACAACAAGATGAAGAGTCTGGAGCAGCGGATCGCTGAACTCTCCGAGGCCAATAAACTGGCAGCCAACAGCAGCATTTACACACAGAAAAACATGTAAGAGTCTAAAACATGATGGCAGAAACTGGTCCAGTTCAGAGCATCTTGAGTTTCCAGGCCTGCATTTCCTGAAGAATTATTCACACCACCAGCAAAATGGTTTTTGAGAAGTCTCTCTGGTGAAGCTAGTTAAAAAGCCTGGTGGGCAATTAGTAGAAAAGCATATGCATGAGTTGAGATTAATTTAGGCCTGGTTTCACTAAGCCAGGATCAAGCCATAGTTCAGTTAGGACATTTAAGTACATTTTTATTATGAAAAAAAAAACATTACTGGTTTCCATCTTGAGACAAAACAAATGCATGGATATATTTTAAGATCGATCAGTGCAAGTTTCTTTCATTTGAAACAGCTCAGAATTACATTTAAGTCTGAGCCTTGTCTGTGAAACCGGAGGTTAATGAATTGAATTAGGGGTGTGAGACTAGTCTCTATATGGAGGCAAAAATGCCTCTGTGTGAGTTTGTCTCATTTATTATATATAATATAGTTAAACATCAGATGAGCAAGAGTGGTGTTTTTCCCAAATATCAGCACGATTGCAATGCAATCAATGTAATATTGATTTTCTAATATCGAGAGTTGTTTTTGCTCCCTTTCACCAACGAAAATAGTTCTAAAAGCTTCAATATGGAATGAATCAGAATTTTTGAACGAATCAATGATTCAGTGATCTGTTCATAACAACAGTCAGTTTACTCCAGAATGAATCAGCCGTTTGAACAAATTGAATTTGTTTGGAACTTGTTGTGATATTGTCTCAGTGGCGACAGGTTCCCCAGTAATCAGATTAATGGTTCATCAACAGGTTTTGATTAGTTTGCGCCGATGTTATCTTTGGCCCTTCTCAGTTTGGTATCTTTGGTTTTTAGCACTGTTTAATACATGGTTCCGGAAGCTTTTTCCTCATTCAGATTTTTTATGTATAATTAGGGCTGTAAATCTTTGGGTAAACAGCGAATCGATTTAATTCACCATTCATAGGGTTTCGATTTGATTCAAGAACGATTTCTGCAAATTCGAGGCGATTCACAGTTAAATTCGATGCAATTCAATTAACGATTTGATTCTGCATTCTTTAAGTGTGACAAAATTAGACTAAATGCACATAAAACTGCTGATTTAAATGTTAAATAAAAATTGTGCATTTAGAAACATTGTTTATTACATAACCATTTCGTGTAGTTCTTCATGGGAGTGGGCAGAGCTGAAGAGTTTAATCAAAACCAAACAGAATCATAGGTAATGCCATTTTTTCACATGGAATTTCGCTCATTTAAAAAGTGGAATTGAAATAGAAGTTGATTATTTTAAAAATAAGTGGAAAACAACTTCAACAAAAGCATATACCGTCGATTAACAACCTCATAGCTTATAGTAGGCCTGTCTTTTAAATGTTTATAAGTTATCATTAGAAATTAGCTCCTCTATGGAGCAAATGAATGTTTTTAGGTCATATTAGAATAAATACGTTTTTTTCTGAAGATATTTAAATACTTGTTATTGTAGAGCTGCAAACGACAATCTGGGGAAGCATTTCGCTTGTAATAAATGCTCAATCTGAGCATCTCTGCCGCATCGTTCAACTTCTAAATCAAGTGTTTTAGATTTAATAGCGGACTGAGGAATAGGAATGATTGCAGTTTAGCCAAACAAAATTCTCAGGATGCTTCTGAAACGAGTTTATTGAAGGAGAAATCTAATTAACTCCATTAACAAGGCATCAGACACTGGAAAATCTGAGATAAAACTGAGAAATAATGAATCGCGTCTGTGCGCAGAGATTCAGACCTGTGTTTTTCTCAGGAAAGCTCAGGAGGAGATGATCTCGGAGCTGCGGCAGCAGAAGTTTTACCTGGAGTCGCAGGCCGGAAAACTAGAAGCTCAGAATGCCAAGCTGGAGGAACATCTGGAGAAGATGAGCCAGCAGGAGCAGAGCAGGAAGAGCCGCGTTCTGGAGCTAGAGACCAGACTCAGAGAGGTGAGAGCAGATCCGCTCGCTGCCAGTAGGGTTGGGTACCGAAACACGATACCAATTTGGCACCGGTACCCATGTAACCAAGTATGTACTAGAACCGAATCAGAATGCAGATTCCAGTGCCTCATTTCGGTGCCATGCCTGAACGATCGATTGAAATATTTGTCCTCCGGTTCTCCGAAACGGACGTAAGAAGCATCATCACCGGCACCGCATGTGAAAAATAATTTCCCGACTGTGAAAATGCACGTGAACTCAAGTCGGAAAGCTCTAATAATACAAATCCAACACATCTTTGTAGTAATGCGAGTGTCCATGTTGTTTTCACATTCCGACTTAAAAGCACAACTCGGGGAAATGAGAGCATCCGAGGAGCGTGTGAATGCAGTAATTACACTTGCTCTGATGGCTTCCGTTAACTAAGCTAAACATGCTTAAATTAAAATGCCTAAAGCTAAACCTCCCTTGTATTCACATTTCTAAACCTGTTGTCCAACAAAAGGGAACATTATAACCTTTTTACTCCACAACACCAGTCACATGCTTCCTTTTGTGATCTGATGTAGATTCTTGTCACAGAATGAGGCAGAAAATATGTTCCATAGGCTACTTCAAAAAAATATACATCGATTAGCAATGGATTTATAAATATACTTAATTATTATGAAAATACCAGAGATGGCTTGAATAACACAGATAAACTATATTGTCGCAGTCAAGTGTTTATTGTCTTTGTTTTATCATTCAAAACGTTTATATGTTCTGTTCACTCAATTACAGCTATAATAGCTATGCCTTTGTCCATATAAGGGATTTCCTGGAGGGTCATGAGTTCCGCTACTTCTGTGACTGGATATGTGGATTTTCTGTGCGAGTGTGCCCTCTGGCGTCCAGTATGAATGAAACAGACATCATGTGTTTATAGTGCTAATGGCAAATCCATCATTTTTGGGGGAATTTATATATATTATTTATATATATATATATATATATTATTATTTTTATTTTTTTAAGTATCGGTTTAGGCACCGGAACCGTTTTAAAAGTATCGATTTGGCACCGGTAACGAAAAAAACCCAAACGATATCCAACCCTAGCTGCCAAGGAGCATAGGACAGAATATACGACTACACGATATAGTGATGTTTTTACATGCACTTTTTAGTTATAGAATTGTTTACTCTAATTCATTGTTAAAATGTAAACATTTAAATGGTGGTGGTACTAAACAGATTTTTTCATGCATACATGAATGGCTCCAGTGATCAGTCATGCCACATTTAAAAAAGCGTCTAAACAACACACTCAAAACACATATTTTTTAATATTTAGATTTATGTGTTTGAATTGCATATAAAATTTCCATCCATTTGAATAACACATTTTTAACAAACTAATAAACTTTGTGATGTCCATTTGTCAGTCAAATATAAATGAAGCAGGTCCAATTTCTGCGCTCAAAAAAACTCACAACATGCTTTATTATTAACTAACTGCATCTGTTGCATTTCATTTAAATAATCATATTTTCAAAATGCGTTTATTCAGATTGCTTGGTTTAAAATTATGAACGGGGTTAAAATATGGCTGACAATATTAAATTAAAATGTATGAGACATTTATAATAAATTATAATATAAAATAATTATTGAAACTAATTGGATTTGTTATTGATAAATATATAAAGCAAGTTATTACAGAAATCTGACCGGTTTCATTTATGTACAGTATGACTGACAAATATGCGTTGCATTAAGTTTAGTTGGTTAATCCAAATGCATAGAAATTTTAAATGTAATTCAAATACATAAATGTCAAATTTAGGCATAAATATATTTTTTTGTGCTGAGACTTTGGTTCATATCTACCATATAAGCGATTATTGCATGGCAGGCACTCTACAAATAATGTTTAGTGAAGTTTTGTTTGTGCATCAACAGAAAACAGCACAGACTAAAAAAAAAATGTGTTCGTCGGAATTAATTAAAAAAGCATAAAATATTTTTGTTTGGTGAAACTTAGGTACATCACTAGTGTTGAATGTGAGAATTACTGGTTCAATGTGAATGTTAGAAGATATCCTAGAAGACTTCCAAACCTGTTGGTGGTTACCAGACTAGTTTGCATTGGTCAGGGCTGGTTTGAAAGTCTTAGAGGAGACTGACTGTGAGGAATAAGTTGTGAACGAATGCTCATTGTGATATGAGAGACATGACCGTGTCACAGTAGTAGTGCCGTTATTACACATGATGCTTGACAGTC
>NW_015506379.1:201607-203592 GCF_001515645.1 Sinocyclocheilus grahami
AATGCATATTACTAATCAAAAGTTAAGTTTTGATATATTTACGGTTGGAAGTTTACAGAATATCTTCATGGATCATGATCTTTACTTAATATCCTAATGATTTTTGGCATAAAAGAGAAATGTATAATTGTGATCCATACAATGTATTGTTGGCTATTGCTACAAATATCCCCCAGCGACTTAACACTGCTTTTGTGCTGCAGGGACACAAATTACTACAAATTTTAAATTAAAATTAAAATGAAAAATAAACTAATTCAGAATAATAGTAACACTGGGTCACATGACATGCAGGTAAACAAATAAAATATTTAATTTACAAATATTTATGTACATTTATATAAAATAAACATGCTCCAGCGAATCATTTAAAAAATAATTTTCATTATTATGGTTCACAAAAACTAAAACCATAATAAGTTGCTTAAAATAAAATGTTAACTGCTGCCAAGGCAGCATTTCTGTCTCTTTTTTTTTATATATATATCTTTTAGTACTAAAATAACTAAAACTGATATATAGATTAATATTTCTATATATTAAAAAACAAAAACAAAAAAAATGACAAAAATCACTTTCACAAAATAACTAAAGCTTTAACGCAAATGAAAAAGAAAAAAAAAAGTTCTAAATAATAAAACTATAACAGGACATCAGTGATGCTAAAATAATACTAGGTACATAAATGCAGCCAGGTAAAAAATGTAACGTTTATTATATAATTATGTATTACATAAAAGTAAACACTAAATGTATTATATTTATTATATCTTGTGTCTTATTTGGTTTTTATTAAAAAAAAATATTTATTTAAAAGTTATTTTTATGGTTTAATTAATTATTACAAATCTCAATGAACTGCACTATCCCCAGTTCGAGAAACCCTTGCAGAAAGTTCAGTGCTAAAATTGTAAACTAATGAGCAGATATACCTGTATGATACACACACAGCATCATCTGAGCATCATGTGTTTGTCTTCTCCTGCAGGCCCACAGAGATGAGCTTCAGCGCAAGTTTGACGCGCTCCGAGACAGCTGCTCGGTGAGTTTATCTGCGCTAAGATTTCCCACAATCCCCTGCACTGCTCAGGAGGGTTGAATATGATTTGGTTCTCTTGGTCGTTTTTCTGACATTTACTTAACTGTTTCTCTCAACCTTCTTTTGATTCACTTCAAATGAAATGGCATCTAAAGCTCCATACAGGACGAGAACAGACTGAAACTGTAAGGTTTCAGTGCTGTGTTGTGCTCGATAGCCTCTACATTTAGCTTGAGGATCCTCAGGGATCGGATAAAGAGCTCGGAGAGAAGTTATTGATTAGAACAGCCAAAGAAAGCAGAGATCTAAACAGTGGCTATCATCTTCTGTTGGCCGTGACACACAACAGAATCAATATAGACTGGGGAAAGTTGCTGTCACTTTAGTATCTAATTTAATGAACTATAGTGTCCTGCACCCACTAGTAAAAAAATATAAAAAATGATATCTGGTGTCTAAATTTGTTTTGACTATGTATATAACTATAAACTTAAAATTTCTACACTCATAGTGACTTTTAAATTACATTTTCTTAAGTAATAAAGTCTTATAAGGCTAAAATAGCGCTGTATTTGTGTATTGAATAGTGATTATCTGTCTTATATTTTTATTACATTAGGTTTATAAATCTCAATCTCTATTCTACACACCCTCTATGACTATTTAAGTTGAAATCTTTTTAAACTATTGCTCAGCAAAGCTACTAGTGTTGTTTTTCTGCCTTGTGAGTAGGGATGTAACGATTAACCGCGAGCCGGTTGAAAATCGATTTAAATATGTGACGAATCACATCGGTTGAGATGCTAAACAAATCACGATTCAATAAGGGGTAGTTTATATGAATGCATGTCTGAGGGGAACTTACTAATGTCTTTCGATGGTATTTTCTCTTTTCCTCTTGCCTCTGTATAATGCATATTAAAGTTCATAAGTGCAGCACTGCTTT
>NW_015506379.1:203680-233952 GCF_001515645.1 Sinocyclocheilus grahami
TGCTGTTTGTTTCATGCAGATATTTTTTATGTATAGTTTCACCAAACTGAAGTCAAACCATTCTGTTTTTGCTTCAAATTTCAAAATTCAAAATCTAATTTAGATTAAAAACTGCTCGTGTTGCATGTATGCAGCATCTTTGTTTGGATCATGATTAAAATGCAGTGGTTGCCTCATTTTAAATGAAGAGATTTATTTTATTTGTGTTACTTATTTATTCGATTTGGGGCTTGTTTAAAAATGTCTATTTAGTTTTGTTATTTACATTTACATTATATTAAAATTTTGCTATTTAGCAAACGCTTTTATCCAAAGTGACTAACAAATGAGGACAATAGAAGCAATCAAAACCAACAAAAGAGCAATAATTTACAAGTGCTATATTAGTATATTATTATAGTGTTCTATTTCAGTTTCACAAAGAAACGTACAGTATTTTGGCCAAGCAATAATAAAAGGACACATTTAATTTATAATTTGTCTTAAATCTCAGTTCGTGAATCAAATCGTGAAATCAAAATCTCGAATCGTTACATTCCTACTTGTGAGCTCTGATATTTCCATCTGTTTCACTCAGTTCCTGTAGCTGCAGTGTTCATGAATCTGGAATATTCCCACAGTGTCAGAATAGAGAGTGATTGCGGTGGAATGACTCTTATGCGTTTGATGTATGATCAGCATTCATGCGTATTGATTAGGATGCTGCTGCTGCTGAATGACGTGAGTGTCGTCACAGGTGATCACGGACCTGGAGGAGCAGCTGACCCAGCTGACCCAGGAGAACGCCGAACTGAACCGGCAGAACTTCTACCTGTCCAAACAGCTGGACGAGCTGACGGTGGAGAGCGAGGAGCGACTGCAGCTCAGTCAAGACGTGGACCATCTACGCAGAGAGGTGGCCGACCGAGAGATGCACCTCAACAACCAGAAACAGGTGCGCAAACGCGTCTGCTCATCATCTGCACACACAGATTAACGCCAAAACTACTTTAACACTAGAACCGCCAGGGGTCGCTGTATACCTACAACCACCTGCGGGTAAATTTTCCCCACGCACATGTAGGGTTGGGAACCGAGAACTGGTTCTTATTAAAACTGGTTCTGTTTTTTTTAAAAGAACCAGAACCGTGAGCAATTTCTAAGTTTCGGTTCCAAAAACGTACCAAGTGCTGTGAGCAGCTTTGCGCTGGCGTTTCCCGTAAAGGATGTCACAAACCAAGTAACAGAAATGCCGCCCTGCCTCTTTAATTACTGAGCACATCGTTTCCCATGACACGCACTCTACAGACGCGCCGCGTCTTTAACTGCCGAACACAGTTTTCCACCACTTTACGTGCACTCGCATCTTTGATAACTGTGCTCGTTGTTTTGTCTGACTGCATGTATCGGCAGCGCACAGCTCCTGCCGCCACTAAATTCCATTATATTTGTCCCATATTGTCATTAATATACATACTGACTTCAACTTGGACCACTAAATATATAGACTGCTGTTGTTATCAGGGTTCCCACGGGTCCTTGAAATCCTTGAAAGGTCGTGAATCTGAAAAAAAAAAGTCAAGGCCCTGGAAAGTTTTTGAAAATAAACGTACATAGATACAGGTCCTTAAAAGTGCTTGAATTTATTTTGTGCAAGAAGTTTTCTGGAAAAAATTCCATATTATTCCCTCTGGTCCGCTAATGTTATTTCGCCAACACTTCGTGGCCTATGCATACTAGCTTGCTTGATTTACATTAGTTACGTGCATTTTACGTTACGTTAAGTGTTAGGATAGTTGTGTTTGACACATGAAAACTGTAACAATGTATCTTACAAGGTAACACGGTGTAACCTTGTTCTCACTTGAAATGTGTCCCCACATTAAGTCCTTAAATTTGAGGTTATTGGACCTGGAAAGGTCCTTGAATTTGAAGTTAACCAAGGTGTGGGAACCCTGTGTTATGTAAGTATGAGGGTTAGATTATTTAGTGTACAGGTCATTTCAAGAGTGATAAACAAAGTGATGGAAAATATTTATTTTCATGCATTTTAAATGTTTAAAAATGCGGAAACCACTCATTGCATCACACCATCTCCTGACTGCATTAAAATAGGGGCTTTATGGAGTGTGTGTATACATGGTTATAAGTATAACAGTTAATTTTTCATTAATTTAGGGAAATGAACAAGTGTCTTAGCCCTCAAGGGACTATTTGGCCAATCAGCTTATTCCTGCTTGAAAAGTAAAATGTTATTGATAGTGTAAAAAACACCAACTTTGAAGCACATGTTATTGATGGACTAGCATTACTCAACATTACTTAATACCTTACAGCAACACTACATTCAATGAAGGTAAAATAGTGGAAAAAATAATAATGGTTGAATAGAACCTGAATGGGAAAATTTCTAACAATACCCAACCCTACGCACATGACAACTGTTTTTATATCACTGAAGAATGTTTTCACTGTATTATGCCACTGTCTTCACAAAGAAGTGTCTAGAGTCATGAAATGATTGTCTAGTCATCAACTATATTTTTGACCTGTTTTTACGTTCAAGGTTTTTTTATGCAGGGTACACTAATCACTTTTCATAACGGTCAATATGAGCTAAACAGGCCTGCACTGACAACGAGAATCAGAAGGAAGTAAATACATATTTGGGTGGTGTAATATTATTATACAATGTCATTAATCAATGTATTAAGATAGCCTGTGTTAATTAAATTACTAAAATGGACAATAATGAGCAATAATAATTCACCACACTGCATAGGTTGATGCGATGACAAAAATGAAAGTGCACAGCTTCACCTAATTAATTAATTTTTTAGGTTATATACTTTTTTATTTGAGTAAGAGAATAACACCAATAAACTTCGGGTAATCAAAAAATGGTTTTATTCATCATTACATCATAGATCAGATTTATTTTCAGGAAATGGACAGACTAGATTGATGGAGAATCAAGTAAAGCTGAGCTGCTTCAGTCCAGTAAGTGAAATATTACTGCAGTTATTCTGACCTTTACTTGATCAAAATCAGTCAAGACTTGACAGCAGAAAGACACAAGAAGCTCCAGCTGAGGCTGGATGTTTGTACTATACTGAGGCGTATTATAGGACTGTGTTTTTGTGTTTGCAGAACATCGAGACTCTGAAGACCACATGCAGCATGCTGGAGGAGCAGGTGGTGGAGCTGGAGAGTCTGAACGATGAGCTGCTGGAGAAGGAGAGACAGTGGGAGAACTGGAGATCCGCTCTGGAGGACGAGAAGAGCCAGGCGGAGCGCAGAACCCGAGACATACAGAGACTGCTGGACAACGAGAAGCAGAACAGGTGCTTACAGCACAAGTCACAAACATTACCTTCGATTATTTACTTCAAGTGTGTCCTTTAATAGAGTTTGTCAGCATCTTCAGGTTAGCTGATAGATGCATTACATTGATCAAAAGTGACAAAGACGTTTATAATGTTCCAAAATATTTCCATTTCAAATAAATGCTGTTCTTTTAAACTTTTAATTCATCTGTGAATCCTGAAAAATAAAATGTATCACGGTTTCCACAAAAATATTGTGCAGCACGACTGTGTTCAACATTGATAATAATCAGAAATGCTTCTTGAGCAGCAAATCAGACTAGATAAAAAGTTTGTCAAGACAAACTTTAGGTTGGCTTGAGAAAGCCTAGCCTGAAAGTTTAAAACGGTTGTAAAAGCCTGAAGTTTGAAAAATTGAACCAAATTGATTCAGACACTTTGACCTGAGTATGTTTTGCTAAAGTGTTTTTTCTTTAATTGCTAATGGGATCTTTTTACACCACAGACTGAGCAAAATTAAGCATTGCTTGGTAATTGGTTGAGCTAAATTGGTTTTATCTAATTGTATTCTTAAATTTAACAGCTGACGGCTATTCAACAGAATTCATTACATACCTTTCTATCAAAGTTATCTGACGTAGTATTGTGGCTTGACTCGACCCTGTTCCTCCAGGTTGCGAGCGGATCAGCGCAGTACAGAGTCTCGGCAGGCGGTTGAGCTGGCGGTTCGTGAACACAATGCTGAGATCGTGGCTTTGCAGCAGGCGCTGAAAGAGCAGAGACTGAAAGCAGAAAGTCTGTCTGATACTGTGAGTTACACAAACACACTCGCAACAGTTTGTCCTGGTTCGCTCCGGCCCTCCGTCTGCGATATTAATATTCCTGCCAATATTGAATTTAACAAGCTGCGATTAAGCGCTACAGCTGATGGAGATTAATTAAACACTGCGGTGCACATGAACACGTCGCTGCGCATTAACAAAACCTTCTGTTCCCTCAGACAGGAGAGGCTGTGCTGTTTAAATGTGCTGTTTATTGTGTTGTGGTGCTGTTTTCAGCTCAATGACCTGGAGAAGAAACATGCCATGCTGGAGATGAACGCTAGGAGCCTTCAGCAGAAACTCGAGACGGAGAGAGAACTCAAACAAAGACTCATGGAAGAGGTGAAAAACACACTTGTGTACCAACAATGGACTGTAATTGTTGTCAAACATACATGTATTATATTTTATGCAGTGTATATATGCTTTATTTTATTATAATACACAATATTATAGTACATTAGTGTCTGTAATTATAATTTGAGAACCATTAAAGTCCATGCCTAAATAAATAAATAAATATTATATATGTATGTGTACACACACACACACATATATTATTTTTATAATTATTTATTTAATTTTGAATATTTTTAGTATAATATGAAATAATATATTAAAATATAGTGTCTGTAATTATAATTTAAGAACAATTAAAGCCCATGCAAAAATGAATGAATAAATAAATAATTTATATTATATTATTTATATAAATATTTATTTTGGCATGGACTTTAATGGTTCTCAAATTATAATAATATTCATAATAAGAAAAATGCAAAAAAATATTAAAAGCATTTTTTTTTTAAATAAATAGTTATAAATAATACATTTTAATATATTATTTCATATTATACTAAAAATATTCAAAATTAAATAAATAATTATAAAAATAATAAAATAATATATGTGTGTGTGTGTGTACACATACATATATAATATTTATTTATTTATTTTGGCATGGACTTTAATGGTTCTGTGTGTACACATACATGCATACATAATATTCATTTATTTATTTTGGCACTTTGGATGGAGATTTACTGCTGATCACAGAACCGTGCTTCATACGCATGACAATCACAGGTTCTGCCTGATTGCGATTGCGATTTTGATTGATCATGCAGCCCTAGTCCCAGTTTACTCGTGCTATTATCATCATCTGTGAAGACATTTTAGATTTGCACTGTAAACATGAATGTGTCCCAGAACACAATGAAAGACCATCTGCTCATCACAATCACTGCAAAAACAAGGGTTTATACGTCAGTAGACGAGAATGACTGTAAAATACATGCTGATAAATTTGCCCGGTTGAAACCGTTGGAGAGAAAACAAACATATAAACACAAGACATTGCAGAAGACCTTCAGTATCTCTGATCTCAACATTTACAACAGCTTCTCCACTAAAATAACGATGAGCGTTCTGCACCGAATGTCACGTCTGTGCAGAGATCAGACGTTTCCTTTGCTAACGATACTATGATATATAGTTAATGATGGATGTAGTCATGAAATCAGAGATCTTCCCCATGAAATACCCATCTGAAGTGGTCGCAGGAGTCATGTTATTAGCAGGTGTTTTTCTGGACTGATGGATGAATGTGTGTGTTTGTGTGTCAGCAAGGGAAGCTGCAGCAGCAGATGGACCTGCAGAAGACACACATCTTCAGACTGACGCAGGGCCTGCAGGACGCACTGGACCAGACCGACCTGCTGAAGACCGAGAGAACCGACCTAGAGTACCAGCTGGAGAACATCCAGGTGTCAACACACACACACACACACACACGTGTATATACACACACACACACAGGTTTTCTGAACACAATCCTGTCTGTCATTGGTCATCAAACAGATAGCCCCGCCAACTCACAAGCAGAACAGTATTGGACAAGAACTGACTTGAGCTGAATAATGACACTGTTGTCTTCTGTAGAGTTCTGAATTTGAGTTTCATTTAGGGTTATTAGTGTCAATGTCCACATTGCGACTTAAACTCATACGTGTCTTCATGTTCTTCCTCCTGGTCTCTTCTCAGGCCGTCTACTCGCACGAAAAAGTGAAAATGGAGGGAACCATCTCACAGCAGACCAAACTCATCGACTTTCTGCAGGCCAAGATGGACCAGCCCACCAAGAAGAAGAAGGTGAGAGAGACAGGAGCATGTTAATGAGACTCAGAGTTCATCTCATTCATAAAATCTGTCTCATTACAGTCTGATGTACATTTAAGACTGAGTTTGTGTTTGATTTGTGGGATTGAATGTTTCACATTGAACCGCAGGCACTTTACAGACTGGAATGAACAGTTTGAGTTTTGGTGTCTGCTTGCTTGTGGAATCCGCTAAATCTTTAAATCTTTTTTTTAAATCTCACTCAAGTTACACATCTTTTGCCAGAAATTACTGTACTGTCTGAGATTTCTAACAATCCTTGTCCATTAAGCACACTCACACGCACACACACACTCACTCATGCACACGCACACACTCACCCACGCACACGCACGCACTCACCCGCGCACACACACTCGCTCGCTCGCACGCACGCACGCACGCACTCACTCACTCACTCACTCACTCACTCACTCACTCACTCACTCACTCACTCACTCACTCACTCACTCACTCACTCACTCACTCACTCACTCACTCCGCACACACTCACTCGCGCACACACACTCACTCGCGCACACTCACTCACTCGCGCACACTCACTCACTCACTCACACACGCACGCACGCGCAATCACACACGCACTCACTCATGCACACACTCTCTCACTCACTCTCGCACGCACGCGCACACACACACACACACACACTCACTCGCACACACACACACACACACACACTCACTCACTCTCACACACATTACTTCTGTTTTTAGTTTTCTGATTTTTAGAAAAAAGACCTTAAATATCTTATTTAATCCTATTCTAATTTTTAATAACTTAAACCTGGTTTTGCCGTGAAAATAGAAGAAACCGGCATGGTGTTAAAAAGAAACAAACGGGAAATAAATCATTTTAAAATAAAAACAATCACAGTGAAACACTTACTAAAAAAAGATGATTCATTTTATTTGAAATAAAAAGTAGTTTTAAAATAAAAACAATTAACGTTAAACACTAAAAAGATATAGCTAGCAGGAAAACCAGTACAGATTGATAGTATTGGTGATCAGTCACAATGTGAAATTGATGATCAGCGGCTTTGTGTCATGTTGATCTGTGTGTGTTTTAGGGTATTTTCGGGCGGCGGCGTGAGGAGGTGGGCGTCACGGCTAACAGCGCCACCGCGGTCTCGTCTCAATCCGCCGTTCCCTTGCAGTACGGCGACATGAAAGCAGCGCTGGAGAAGGAGCGAGTGCGCTGCTCAGAGCTGGAGGAGGCGCTGCAGAAGATGAGGATCGAGCTGCGCTCCTTACGAGAAGAGGGTGAGTCTTCAGTGTCTGTCGTCATCGCTCCAAACCCGTAAGACCTTCGTTCATCATCGGAACACAAAGATATTTTTGATGAAATCCGAGAGCTCTCTGACCCTCCCAAAGACAGCAACGCAACTGTAATGTTCCCAGGTCCAGAAACATAGCAAGGACATCAGTAAAACAGTCCATTTACATTGACATTTAGTCATTTAGCAGATGCTTTTATCCAAAGCGACTTACAGATGAGGACAATAGAAGCAATCAAAATCAACAAAAGAGCAATGATATGCAAGTGCTATAACAAGTCTCAGTTAGCCTAACGCAGTACACGCAGTTTTGTTTATTTTTTATTGTATGTGACCATGGAGCACAAAAGCAGTGTTAAGTCGCTGGGGGATATTTGTAGCAATAGCCAACAATACATTGTATGGGTCAAAATTATAGATTTTTCTTGTATGCCAAAAATCATTAGGATATTAAGTAAAGATCATGTTCCATGAAGATATTTTGTAAATTTCCTTCCGTAAATATATCAAAACTTAATTTTTGATTAGTAATATGCATTGCTAAGAACTTCATTTGAACAACTTTAAAGATGATTTTCTCAATATTTAGATTTTTTTGCACCCTCAGATTCCAGATTTTCAAATAGTTGTATCTCTACCAAATATTGTTCCATCCTAACAAACCATACATCAATGGAAAGCTTATTTATCCAGCTTTCAGATGATGTATAAATCTCAATTTAATTTTTTTGTGCTCTTGGGTCACATATAATAAATAAAAAGAAAACGGATAGAATAGAAAAAGAATAGAGCAAGCTAGTGTTAGAGGCTATTTTTTTGGTTTGCTTTTTGTTAATTGTATAATAAATAAAAAGAAAACAAATAGATATAATAGAAATTTTTTTGGTTTGCTTTTTGTTAATTGTATAATAAATAAAAAGAAAACGGATAGAATAGAAAAAGAATAGAGCAAGCTAGTGTTAGAGGCTATTTTTTTGGTTTGCTTTTTGTTAATTGTATAATAAATAAAAAGAAAACGGATAGAATAGAAAAAGAATAGAGCAAGCTAGTGTTAGAGGCTATTTTTTTGGTTTGCTTTTTGTTAATTGTATAATAAATAAAAAGAAAACGGATAGAATAGAAAAAGAATAGAGCAAGCTAGTGTTAGAGGCTATTTTTTTGGTTTGCTTTTTGTTAATTGTATAATAAATAAAAAGAAAACAAATAGATATAATAGAATTTTTTTTTTGAAGAAAACAAGCAGTTAGTAAATGAATAGTCCATGTGACATCAGCACGTGCATGCTTTGATCTGAACGTAAACAGCTTATGCTGCTGCTGACACAGAACACACATGCTCTGCGCTGTTCATGTTCAGATCACAGCATGCACGTGCGTCACAATACTCTCCAAAGTGGCGGAAGACAGTGACATGAATAAAGTTATTTTAGTTTTCTTTGCGCACAAAAAGTATTCTCGTAGCTTCGTAAACTTACGGTTGAGCCACTGATGTCACATGTATTGATTTACCGATGTCCTTGCTACGTTTCTCTGCCTTGATTGTGGTAGTTCCCTTGCTGTCTATGGAGGGTCAGAGAGCTCTCGGATTTTATCAGAAATATCTTAATTTGTGTTCCGAAGATGAACGAAGGTCTTACGAGTTTGGAACGACACGAGGGTGAGTAATTAATGACAGAATTTTCAGTTTTGAGTGAACTATCTCTTTAGTACAGCGATGTACTGTAAATGTGGTTTGATGTTGAGGCTCTTCTCTGTGTCTCTCAGCGGCTCATTTTAAAGTGCAGGAGCACATGGCTCCGTCCACGCCGGCGTCGGCCCGTCAGCAGATCCTCATGTCGGCCATTGTGAAATCTCCGGAGCGCCAGCCCAATCCCAGCAGCCTCCTGAACCCTTCCAGCTCGGCCCGCCGCAAAGAGAGCTCCACGCCGGAGGGTCAGTACAGAACCAACACAGAGTCTGCTTCACACATACTGTTATTGTGGCTGTGATGTGATTGGTCAGGCGTTTCTGATAATACTGATGGAGCAGAAAAATCTGCAGCTGGTTTCCTGGTTATATTAGACTGGAGTGCAGTTATTATTTAAAGAAATATTTATGCAAAATTGATTCTATAATGCTGGTCTTATTGTGAGCTATTCATCAGTAAAAAATATTCCAAGCATAACAGAATCCAGGTTATATTTCACCCCTAAATTAAAACATATACAAGAAACCTATTTTTAGGACTTATTTTTTGTGACATTTTTATGAGTATTAAACACATTTACTCTAAAATTGTCATTAGTGCTATTCAGAAATGGTAATTGTGTCTGTGTGTGTGTATTTTTAATCAAAAGCTATATAAAATATATACATATACAAATTCTTACAATTATTTCTATGTGTGTGTGCGCATATAGATAGATATAGATATAGAAACAGTTGTAAGAATGAAAGAATTATATATAAAATATTACACATTTAACTATTAAATCAAAATTCCATATATATATATATATATATAAGGGCTGGGAGATATGGGCAAAAATTCATATCTTGGTCTTTTTTGGCCAATTTGCGATATACGGTATGTCTCGGAATTTCCGCTTTTGTATTTGTATATATATTTTTTTAATCTGTATTTAATATATATATATTTTACACACTGTCCAATGAATCAATACATATTAAAGGCTATGAAAACTAATAAAGTGAATGTAACAATGTAAGCCTATATATTATGTGCGCAAAGGGTCAAAATCATATTTCATTCTAACATTGTAACATTACAATCTAAAAACATAAATAATGATTTTAAAGCAGAAGTTATATTCACTAAACTACAAATAAGAACAACAGCACCGATTTGTATGAGGCTGTTTTGATTAACCCATTACAGTCAGTGCTATCATAAAAATACACTTACTTGTAGGTTTAAAATTCTACATGTCACATTGTCCAACTACAAGTATTTCAGCGAAATATATATATTTTAGTCAGAATTATTGCACTCTGTCTGTTTGGCGCTCGTTCACTGAAGTCTGTGAAGTTCAGCGGAGATTAGCGTAGAAGGCTCATGCACTCCTGACAGCAAAATGGAAATATTTCCATGACTTTCTAACATTTACAGATGGAGAATATAGCTGTGAAATGTAAATTATGCATTCAGGAAAACAGCACTTCTCAAACACATTAACCAGCTCAAGTAGAGTCTCTGTCAGCCTCACACACAGCCTTTCTGTCAGAGCATCTGACGAAACTATAAACTATACTATATCTTACCAGTTTTATTTAAAGCCCTTAATATGAATCTTGTCACATGTTTAGAACAAATTCTAATTTGTATATCTATATAAACGGTATTGCCTCATACCGTATCGCTTATAAAGAATATATCGATATATCGTACAAACTCAATATACCACCCATATATATATATATATATATATATTAGTGCGGTCAAACGATTAATCAGGATTAATCACATCCAAAATAAAAGTTTTTGTTTACATACTATGTGTGTGAACGGTGTATATTTATTATGTATATATAAATACACACACGTACAGTATATATTTTGAAAATATTTTCATGTATCTACATTTATATATTCATATTCTTATATTAATATTATATATAAATATAATTAATATATAAACATAACATATTTTTCTTAAATGTATACATGTATGTGTTTGTATTTTATGTGCATAATAAATATACACCGTAAACGCATATATTATGTAAACAAAAACCTATATTTTGGATGCGATTAATCGTTTGACAGCACTACTATATATATATATATTTGTTTTGAAATAAATGTTTTTATGATGTTCTTTTGAACACCGTTTCGTCTTTAACAGGTCCAAACTAAAGTGTTAATGCAGGAGTTTTTCAGGCTGACAGATGAATGAAGCTCATGTTGTTTGTAGATGAGGAATATTTCAGTGGTTTTCTCTCTCTGTGGCTGCTTCTGTCTCTTCATGTTTCTATCGGTGTCATCCTGCTCTCTTGCTTTCTTTCCGTCAAATCTGAGAGTTGTTTCTCTTCTGCTCTTTCAGCGAAGAGGAGGGTGACGTTTGAAAGTAAGTGTCTCTCTCTCTCTCTCTGTTCCTCCATCTCTGTTTCTGTCGCTCTGAGATCAGCATGTAGTTCAGGGTCGTAACCTCTGAGAGACACCAGACAGGAAGAAAACACACAGAGCAGCCATATGGGCCATTCACACGGAACGCACTTTTGCTTTGAATAAACGTGAGATGTGGGCAGTGGAAAAACACTAGGTCTGAAGTAGTGCTGGGTGGTATGACCAAAAATTTATATCAGTATTTTTCAAAATTATACTGGTTTCACGGTACATGAAGTTTTTTTTTTTTTTCATGCATGACCGGGTGTTAACCATATCTTCTACTGATTGAGAGGAAATACTGCAGTATATCGACTTAAAATGCCCTATTTTACTGTCATGATGAGTGAATATTGCCAAAAAATACCACACTAAACAGTGACCAAACACGACCCCTTTTAATACATGTTAACCAGGAGTCACTCTCATTTATAATCGCGGCATCGTCTGATAAAATCAACATGCATCTACACTAAAGAGCGGCTATGCGTTTTTTTTGGCTATATTACTTTTTTGTCTCATGCAGCGCACTGCCTGCGTCTGAGTAACAAACTAAAATCAACAATCAAAAAAGTGCATGTGATATTAACAAACGAACTACGCTCATATTTATAATTCCTAACAATCAGTAAGCGACAGGTGCTAGGAAACGCTGTTTTGTGCTCATTTATTGAGGAGTCGGCTGCGGTGCTTCTCTGCCGCTCACTGCACAGAACAGACGCCGAGAGAGGCGACACTTCTCCGGGAAAGTCAGACCTCGCGCTCGCAGGACAGCACTGGAGAAATCTTCCAACTGAACCATAGCTAAGCTTTATCCAGAAAAGTGGCTAGGTTTGTCAGTACGAATATTCTATAGAAGAAAGCCGCTAAAAGGGTCTGAAAGTTGCTAAATCTAGTGATAAAGTCGGGCGCTGGATATTTGTGGCGGTCAGTGTGGATATTGTGGATGAGTTCTTCTGTGTCATCACGTTCTATTAGTTCTACAGCTTCAGTTTCTGAACTTTCACGCTTAGTAACACATACAGCTGTTCCCTCACCACAGTGCAACCCCTTTCAAACAGTCGCGTTCCCAACGTTGTTTAAGGGACATACACCGGTATTGCGGTATTTTAAAAATTAATATCATAACAAAAATAAACACCGGTATTCTGTATGAACCGGTATACCGCCCAGCACTAGTCTGAAGATACGATGTTTTAAAATGTTGAAATTGTTCTAACATGAGCTCTGTGTTTTTAGAACGCTGTGAACACAACAGTTGAGTGCACCATGTTTATATAAAGTGTGTTTATATAGAGAAACAATGGAAAAATGCATTCTGCGTGAACGGCCCCTAACAACTGCATAGCAACAGCATATCAACGCCATGGCAACCTCCCGCAACACTGTAGCATCATGAGTTTTGCAAAGGCAAATGTTACAATTTAAAATGATTTAAAATTTCAATTGCAGTTTGACCTAAATGTTGTCTAAATAAAAAGTGCAGTAAGATGTTTAATGTTTTTTAAAGTCAAAAGTTTGGGGTCTGATTTTTTTTCTTTTTTGAAAGAATGCTTTTATTCAGCAAGGCTGTGAATTGATAAAAAGTGATTTTAAAGAGTTATATTGTTAGAAAAGATTTCTATTTTGAATAAATGCTGTTTTTTATATTCTATTATTTTTTTATATCCTTTTATATTAATTTTTTTAAATATTTTATATTCATCAAAGAATGCTAAAAAATATTAAAAAAAATATTAAGCAGCAAAAACTGTTTGGAACATTGATAATAAATCAGAATATTAATAATAAATCACACTGATTTCTGGAGGACAGTGAAGACTCAAGTAATGGCTGATGAAAATTCAGATTTGCGTCACAGGAATAAATAATATTATAAAGTATATTAAAATAGAAAACATTATTTTAAATTGAAATAATATTTCATAAAATGTTTATTTTTATTTATTTTTTATTAAAAGAAATGCAGCATTGGTGAGCAGAAAAGACTTAAAGAAGAGACTTTCAAAAAATCCTACTGATCCCAAACCTTTATAAATTTTTTTAAATATTTTATATTCATCAAAGAATGCTAAAAAATATTTAAAAAAATATTAAGCAGCAAAAACTGTTTGGAACATTGATAATAAATCAGAATATTAATAATAAATCACACTGATTTCTGGAGGACAGTGAAGACTCAAGTAATGGCTGATGAAAATTCAGATTTGCGTCACAGGAATAAATAATATTATAAAGTATATTAAAATAGAAAACATTATTTTAAATTGAAATAATATTTCATAAAATGTTTATTTTTATTTATTTTTTATTAAAAGAAATGCAGCATTGGTGAGCAGAAAAGACTTAAAGAAGAGACTTTCAAAAAATCCTACTGATCCCAAACCTTTGAATGCCAAGATAGATAGATAGATAGGTGGGTAGGTGGGTGGATGGATGGATGGATTATGGGTGGATGAATGGATTATGGGTGGATGGATGGATTATGGGTGGATGGATGGGTGGATGGATTATGGGTGGATGGATGGGTGGATGAATGGATGGATGGATTATGGGTGGATGGATGGATGGATTATGGGTGGGTGGATGGATGGATGGATAGATTATGGGTGGATGGATGGATGGATTATGGGTGGATGGATGGGTGGGTGGATTATGGGTGGATGGATGGATGGGTGGGTGGGTGGATGGATGGATGGATGGATTGATTTCTGCAGTGATTAAGCTGAAGCACATACAGTGATGTATCGCTCCTGCTGTCCTCGTGTCTTCTGTCTCTTTTCTTGAGTTCTGCAGCATGTCGTGTTTTTCTTAAAATGACTGATGATTAAGTTTCTGCTCTCAGGAGTTTGTGCTTGTCCATCTTTTTTATTCTCAAGCACGGACCTGCATGCGATCACTGATGACATTTTGTTTTGCTCAGATCGAGGCGGACTCACGCACGGTTTTGTTGTGGCTGATGAGGCTGTTGCTGGATGGTGATGAGTTTTATTTTAGGCTGATCGGTTTGACATCATTCACACAGATGCTCTATTGGACATTAATAACCCACACTAACTAACTCTCTGTCTCTGTCTGTCTGTAGAGTACGGGCGGCGCGTGAAGGAGCGAATGCATCACAACATCCCGCATCGCTTCACGGTGGGGCTGAACATGAGAGCCGCGAAATGTGCCGTCTGTCTGGACACGGTGCACTTTGGCCGACAGGCTGCCACATGTCTGGGTACAAAAACACAAATACACAAATGTGACCCTGCAGCACAAAACCAGTCTCAAGTCGCTGGGGTATATTTGTAGCAATAGCCAACAATACATTGTATGGGTCAAAATTATAAATTTTTCTTTTATGCCAAAAATCATTAGGGTATTAAGTGAAGATCATGTTCCATGAAGATATTTTGTACATTTCCTACCGTAAATATATCAAAACTTAATGTTTGATTAGTAATATGCATTGCTAAGAACTTCATCTGAACAACTTTAAAGATGATTTTCTCAATATTTAGATTTTTTTGCACCCTCAGATTCCAGATTTTCAAATATTGTTCTATCCTAACAAACCATACATCAATGGAAAGATTATTTATTCAGCTTTCAGATGATGTATAAATCTCAATTTTGAAAAATTGACACTTAAGACTGGTTTTGTGGTCCAGGGTCACAAATGAGCTTGAATGTCCACAAATGGAGGTTTTAGCTCACTTCTGAGAAGAATTTGTACCAATAAATATGGTTACATACACTACCATTCAAAAGTCTCTTCTGCTCACCAAGGCTGCATTTATTTGATCAAAAATACAGTAAAAATTGTGAAATATGATTCTAATTTAAAACAGCTGTATTCTCTGTTAAACTGTAATGTATTTCTGTGATGCGCAGCTGTATTTTCAGCATCATTACTCCAATCTTCAGTGTCACATGATTTTCAGAAATCAGTATAATATGCTGATCTGCTGCTCGAGAAACATTTCTGATTATTATCAATGTTGAAAACAGTTGTGCTGCACAATATTTCTGTGGGGCCTCTTCACATAGAACTCATTTCTGCGATGCTTTTCCATTGTTTCTCCAAGTAAACATGCACCGTTTGTGTCTTTTGCACCTAAAATTGCATCTAAAAATGCAATGCTCAAGAAGACCTTGAGTTTGTTTTTTGTTTTTTTTATTTCACTTCCCACAAAAGTGTTCTGTGTGGCCCATAAATGAAAAAATGACTAGTAGAGAATGTTCATTTTTTCTTCTCTTGTCTCTCTCTCTCTCTCGATCTTCTCTGTGTACTCTTTATCTTCTCTTCTCTCGGTCAGAGTGTCGTACTCTCTGCCACCCCAAGTGTTCCCCGTGTTTGCCGGCGACCTGCGGTCTTCCTGCTGAATACGCCATTCACTTCTCTGAGGCTCTGTGTCGGGATAAAGCCAGCTCCCCTGCGCTGCAGGTCAAAGAGGCCTCGGGTCACATGCGTCTGGAGGGCTGGATGAAGCAGCCCAGGTGCGCTTATGAGCAGACTGCTGTTTGGAATATGTTCCGGGTCAGTTTGACCCAAATCAGTGTTTGAGTCGTCAGAAACTGGTTCATCTGTAACTGATAGACCAATTTCAGTGTTTGTGGGCGGAGCCTTTCTGGTGGCAGAAAGATACAGTTTTAACGTAGCAGTCTATTGAAGCTATGGAATAAGAAAAGAAAAGAATAATAAATGTATTTGAGTTTATATTTCAAAATTCTGACTTTTTTCTTGCAATTCCGAGATTATATCTCACAATTCTGGTATGAAAAATCAACTCGTCATTCTTTCTTTTTAGTTTATAATCCCACACTTCTGGCTTTTTTCCCCCTCAGAATTGACAAACTCGCAATTGTTGAGTTGAATCAAGTTATAAAGTCCGAACTAGGAGATATAAACTTGCATTTGCAAGAAAAAAGTCAGAATTGTAAGATTAAAATAGGTAAATGTTATGTAAAATGTTATAGGTTTAAATAGTATTTCATGCATGTATTTCAACTGTGGGGCTAATACAATATGTCCCCTATATGAATATTATATAGGCCTATTGTTTAAATCAAATTTGTGCTTTAAAAGTAGGATAATCATAGCAGGTTTCATCCATAGTCTGTCCATTTAAACGTCTGCGTTTAGCTTCAAAAGGCATCTTTGACGACAGTATTATATAAAAATTATTTGCATTCTGATTCTGACATCCAAAGGCACAATAAAAAAAAATTATCTTTTTCCATGGATTTTACCCGTTTCTCTCCACTTGTTCCCAGCGTTTTTATGCCATTCTAATGTGTCGTGGAATGTGCATACAAAAACAGTATTTAATTGAAATAAAATAAACAACTTAAACTTTTTATTTCAGCTAGTTTCAACACTTTTGAAGTACTAAAATAAAATAACTAAAACTATATAGTCATACTTAAAAACAAACTAGTAAAAATGACAAACTTTAACTAAATAAAAATAAATACTAATCAGAATATTAACTATAATAGTATATCAGTGATACTAAAATAACAGTGGGTTAAAGGCAGCTGCACAGAACCAAAACATGTATGTTGTCGTATTTTATGTCAGTTTATACAGACTACATGTAATTACAGATACTTTTATCTTTTATTTATCATGTTAATTTAGCTAAGAATCGAACCCATAATCTTGCTGTTGCGTGTGTCATGTTTCTACAGTTTGAGCTTCAGGAAAGCACACAGAATTAAGTGCTTTTCCACGTCTGTAGAAAGTTATGGGACGATTAATGCAGTTTTAAAAATCATAATGTGTGAGAATTATTCATGTTAAAGCTTTACTGCTGTTACCTGATGAATCCAGCCGAGTTCAATTTGAGCTGCGCCATAAAAAAAATATTTTTAACATTTATGCAATGCCACTGATGGGCTGTTTTCGATGTGTTTTTGTAGGAACGGTAAGAGAGGGCAGCAGGGCTGGGAGAGGAAGTATGTGGTGCTGGATGGGACGAAGTTATCGATCTACGAGTCCGAGCCGACAGAAGGTAGATGATCACTCCGTCAGATCTCTCCACGAGATGCAGCTGGGTGTGTTTTCTGAACTCTGTGTGTTTCAGACTCGGTGAAGCCGCTGGAGGAGTTTGAGCTGTGTTTGCTGGACGGTGAGGTGACGGTGCACGGAGCCGTCGGAACCTCGGAGCTCATCAACACGGCCAAATCAGGTCAGAACATGACTGTGCTCCAGGAAAAATGAAATCATTTTACACATGCATGTGGTTAGCAACATCCTGAGCTTTAAGTTTCGTTCTGATAATCCCAAACGTTGTATTTTAGTGTGTACTGTGGATTATAGTCGATGTGGGGTTTTAGTTTTCATGAGTATTTTGAATGTTTTTTTCCCCCATATTTTGAATGTTTAATTTTTGTTAGTTATTAGTAATTTTGTTGCATGTTTTTGTCATTTATTGAGTTTTTATTAATTTTTTGTTATTTTAAGACATGAAGTTAAACTAGTTTTTATAAAAATTTTAAATCAGTTTTTATTTTTATATTTTCTCTTTTCATTTCGATTTTAGTTGAAATTTTAGTAGTTTTGGTGGGGGTTTTTGTTAGTTATTCGTAATTTTTTGCATGTTTTTGTCATTTTTATTGAGTTTTTATTAATTTTGTTATTTTAAGACATGAAGTTAAACTAGTTTTTATTAAAATTTTGAATTAATTTTTATTTTTATATTTTCTCTTCATTTCGATTTTAGTTGAAGTTTTAGTAATTTGTGTATTTTATTAACTAAATATGAGAAATATTGCTTTGGCAGCTAACTAAATAACATAAGTTTAGGGGTTTGTTATTTTATTGTATTTCAGTTATTTTATTTTAAGCACTGAATGCTTTTTATGGTTTTAGTTAACCATGATAACCCTGATTCACACTTTTCTGCTCAATCAGTTAATGTTTTTGAAATCACATCTACTATATTTAAATACATTTAGCATATTTCTGCCCAATATCGGCAAAAACAATTGTCAAAAGTGTCATTAGCTTTGTTTAAAGGAATACTAAGTAACTTCATATTTAATTGTTTTGCTGCCTCTTATTTGTCTTCCTGATGTGATTATAGAAATACACCATTGACGCGTGTATTTGTTTACACGGTTAATTCATTCTGATTTTTAAAGTGTCTGATAATAGATGGGTTTATTGAGATAAACGTCTGTGTGTGCGTGTGTGTGTCAGATATCCCGTACGTGCTGAAGCTGGAGTCTCATCCTCACACCACGTGTTGGCCGGGTCAGTCTCTGTACTTCATGGCTCCCAGTTTCCCAGATAAGCAGCGCTGGGTGGCTGTTCTGGAGTCAGTGGTGGCCGGCTGCAGAGGATCCCGAGAGAAAAGCGAAGCGGACGCGGTGAGTGAACGTTATATTGTCTGAGAATATATAGGTATATTGAGATAAACGTCTGTGTGTGTGTGTGTGTGTGTGTGTGTCAGATATCCCGTACGTGCTGAAGCTGGAGTCTCATCCTCACACCACGTGTTGGCCGGGTCAGTCTCTGTACTTCATGGCTCCCAGTTTCCCAGATAAGCAGCGCTGGGTGGCTGTTCTGGAGTCAGTGGTGGCCGGCTGCAGAGGATCCCGAGAGAAAAGCGAAGCGGACGCGGTGAGTGAACGTTTCCTTCAGTCCCTCTGCGTTCATGAATCCTTCAGAATAATAATCACACCTGTGTCGGCTTCAGTCTGACTCTTTATGACCTCATGAGACTTTAAAACCAGCGGGCTTTAGTTTACTCGGTCACTGCAGTATTCATATGATGCTATAATCGATGATATTAATATAGTATCTATTAATGTCGTCTAATTAGCTTTTAGTTTTCATTTAATTTTAGCTACAGATTTTGTAATTTTAGGTGCTTTTGTCATTTATATTATTTATTAAAATATTTATTTTTATATTTAATGTATATTTAAAATAAAAATCTTGTGTATCAATATATATTCTACCATTCAAAACTGTTCAAATTAGTAAAAAAAAAAAAAAAAATTTAATATTTTTATTCAGCAAGAATGTGTTCAGACTTGCATTGTTAGAAAAGATTTCTATTTTAAATATGCTGTCGAGTTTTAAAAAAATTTATTATTTATTAAAGAATCCTGAAAATAGTGTCTCAATTTCCGAAAAAATATTAAGCAGCACAACAGTTTCCAGCACTGATAATAATCAGCATATTATACTGATTTCTGAAGATCATGTGACACTGAAGACTGGAGGAATGATGCTGAAAATACAGCTGCGCATCACAGGAATCAATTAGATTTTGAAGTATGTTAAAATAGAACATTTTTATTTTAAATTGTAATATTTCACAATATTGTGTTTTTTTTTTTTTTGATCAAATAGATATAGCCTTGATGAGCAGAAGAGATTTCTTTAAATAACATTAAAAATCTTACTGATCCCAAACTTTTGAGTCTGTGTCTGTCTGTGTGTGTGTGAGCGAGTCTGTGTGTGAGAGCGGGTCTGTGTGTGTCTCTGTCTGTCTGTGTGTGTGAGAGTCTGTGTGTGTGTGTGTGTGTCTGTCTGTGTGTGTGTGTGTGACTGTCTGTCTGTGTGTGTGTGAGTGTCTGTCTGTGTGTGTGTGTGAGTGTCTGTCTGTGGTGTGTGTGTGAGTGTCTGTGTGTGTGTGAGAGTCTGTGTGTGTCTCTGTCTGTCTGTGTGTGTGAGAGTCTGTGTGTGTGTGTGTGTGAGAGAGAGTCTGTGTGTGTGAGCGGTCTGTGTGTGTGTGGGGGTCTGTGTGTGTCTCTGTCTGTCTGTGTGTGTGTGAGCGGGTCTGTGTGTGTGAGCGGGTCAGCGGGTCTGTGTGTGTGAGCGGGTCAGCGGGTCTGTGTGTGTGAGCGGGTCTGTGTGTGTGTGGGGGTCTGTGTGTGTCTCTGTCTGTCTGTGTGTGAGGGTCTGTGTGTGTGTGGGGGGGTCTGTGTGTGTCTGTGTCTGTCTGTGAGAGTCTGTGTGTCTGAGTCTGTGTGCGTGTCTGTGTGCGTGTCTGTGTGTGTGTGTGTGAGCGAGTCTGTGTGTGTGTGTGTGTGTGTGTGAGTGTGTCTATTGTTTTTCCTTAAAAAAAGAAAAGGTAAGTTTGTTGGTTTGGTAAGGAGTGGGAATGATGTTAGTTTTCAAATGCAGCGCTCATATAAAATGCAGTAGACTGTGATTTAAAAACAGTTATGTTTCCTGTGTGAACAAGCTCAAGTCAAGACAAATTTTATTTCTGTAGCACTTTATACAATACAGATTATTTCACAGTAATAAACAGAAATAACAGTGTTACTGTTAATGTTGCAAGGTTTATCAGTGATAAAACTAATTCCATTTCAGTTATAAAGCAGCTCTACAGAAGACAACAGTGTGATAATTCAGATCAGGTCAGTGATCGTGTGTGTGTGTGTGTGTGTGTGTGTGTGTGTGTTTCAGATCGTGCTGGTGGGCTCAGAGGAGGGTCTGTATGCTCTGAATGTCATTAAGAACTCCCTCACACACATCCCGGGACTCGACTCTGTTTTCCAGATCCAGGTCCTGAAGGAGCTCGACAAGCTGCTCATGATCACCGGTCAGTGTCCGACTCTCTGCTTCACATGTGTGTGCTCTTACTGACAGAATAATGAGACGTTAAAGGTGAACAATAATCACAGACAGTGGGTTACTAGCAGAATACTAGGGCTGTCACAATAAATCGATGCATCGTGATTCGTGGATCGATTCAAAAATAATTGCATGGATTTATTTCGGCATCAGAGCAGCTCTTCCTGTTTAGATGGTTTGAGTGTGGTTAGCTGACTGTGTGTGTGTGACAGGTGAGGAGCGCGCGCTGTGTCTGGTGGACATCAAACGGGTCAAACAGTCTCTGGCTCAGTCTCATCTGCCGGCGCAGCCCGATCTCAGTCCCTACATCTTCGAGGCAGTGAAGGGCTGCCATCTCTTCGCTTCCGGAAAGGTAGAGACCCCCATCAACCCACACAGTATATGATGCGCTTCCTGTTACCAAGTCTAATAGAGGTCCTGTATTTGATCTCTAGTTATAAGTGTATTGAATCTCCTGATTTACTCTGTAATGCATCTCATTATTGAAGTAAAATTGGTTTTGAGCAGTGTTTCACATTGACTTGTATTGAACCTGGAGGTTTCCTTTGTAGGATCTGTGGATGTAGGCGAGATACAGTATGTAGGATTTTGGACCAATGAGATTTCACTGTGGGCGGAGCTACTGTACCAGCATAAAATGATTGACACCCTGTGTTGACAACCCAGTGAATGATTAAAAGTCCTGGTTGGAACCAGTGTTATTTTAGTATTATTTACATATACTATTACAGCTTTTTTTTAATAATATTTTGAATTGGCTTTTATTTTTATATTTCCCGTTTTCATTTTTAAATTTCAATTTCAGTACAATATAATTACGTCAGTATAACTTTAGTACTTCAACTTATTTTATTTCAATTAGTTGCCAACATTTCTCATTTTCGAAAGGTTTTAAGTGCAAGTTGTTCATCTAATGGTTATATTTTATTTCAGCTTTGTTTCATTTGACAAAAATACCCCGTTAACAGAATGTTGTTAACAGTGTTATATTAGTAACATTTCTGTACTAGTTTAATAATATTTGGAATTGGCTTTTATTTTTTTAATTTAAAGGTTTAATTTGTTTTAGTTTTAGTTTTAGTTCAGCTTAAACTTTTTTTTTTCTCAGTTAGCTGCCAAGGCAACATTTCGTATTTTCATTTATTTGAAGTTATTTATTTTGTAACATTTTAGTACAATTTAATCTACCTATTTTATTTCATTTAGTTACCAAGGCAACATTTCTATTTTCATTTACGTTTTTAAGTGCAAGTTGTTCATCTAATATCTGTATTAATTTTAGTACAATTATTTAAACATTTTAGAACAATTTAACACTAGTAATTTTAGTACTTTTTTGTGCTTTTGTCTCTTTTTCTTTTTTTACTATTTAGGTTTCATTTTATTTCAGTTTTAGTTTAATTTAAACTTACTTCAGTAAGCAAGGTAACATTTCTAATTTTTGTTTTTTTAATCTAATATTTACATTTTATTTCAGCCTTATTATAATGAACATGTTTTAATAGTTTTAGTTGTTAATGATAATGACGAGATCACGTATATGTCTGTTTATCAGACTTTACTGAAGTGTGTGTGTGTGTGTGTGTGTGTGTGTGTGTGTGTGTGTGTGTGTGTTTCAGATCGACACATGCATGTGTATCTGTGCTGCGATGCCCAATAAAATCACCATCCTGCGCTTCAACGACACGCTCAACAAGTTCTGCATCAGAAAGGTGACGTATAAGACCCTCCTCATGCACGTCACACACGCGTGTTCATTTCTCCCTTCACGCGTGTGTGTCCGCTGCTCTTCCGCAGGAGATCGAGACGTCTGAACCCTGCAGCTGCATCCACTTCACCGGATACAGCATCATCATCGGCACCAACAAGTTCTACGAGATCGAGATGAAGCAGTACGTGCTGGAAGGTGAGATGATACACACACACACTGAGAAACACACACACTCACTCTCACACACACTGAAACACACACACACACACACACTGAAACACTCACACACACACACACACACTCTCTTCTCTCTCACACACACACTGAAACACACACACTCACACACACTGAAACACACACTCACACACACTGAAACACACACACAGGTTTGTTTTTGTGAAAAGTGGGGACTCTCCATAGGCGTAATGGTTTTTATACTGGACAGACCGTATATTCTATTGCCCTACACCAACCCTACCCCTAAACCTACCCCTCACAGGAGACTTTCTGCTATTTCAGATTTTCAATACCCTCCATTCTGTGTGATTTATAAGCGTTTTGAAAAGTGGGGACATGGGGTAATGTCCTGAAAAGTCACCTTCTCCTTGTAATACCTGTCATACCTGTGTCATTATACAACTTTATGTCCTCATTTGTCACAAAAACGCGCACTCACACACACACACACACACACACACACATTGTAACCGCTGCTGATGAACTGAACTGGTGTGTTCAGAGTTCCTGGATAAGAATGACGTGACTCTGGCCTCGGCTGTGTTCGCCGCCTCGTCCCACAGCTTCCCCATCTCCATCATCCAGGTGTCCAGTGCGCCGCAGAAAGTAGAGTACCTGCTCTGCTTCCACGGTGCGTGTGTGAACCGTACGAGAGGCTGAAGGTGTGTGTGTGTGTGATGTCGTGTTTCACTGGTGTGTGTGTGTGTTGTTTGCAGAGTTCGGTGTGTTTGTGGATGCATACGGCCGCAGGAGTCGCAGTGATGACATCAAATGGAGCCGCCTGCCTCTGTCCTTCGGTAAAACCTAGTTTTGTTCATCAGTGTAAAGTCTAGAGAGTTGACGATGGTTTATTTGATAGTTTAGAGTTGTGCACGGAAAAGCAAATCACAGAGAAAAAAACAAGACACACTCCAGTCATTCACATGATTTAACGCAAACAACGATCCTTATCGTGATGCATATTATGGCTGCTCGATTATGGCAAAAATCCAAATCATTATTTTTAATCACAACAATTTGATGTAATTACTCATCATCAATTTATTTAACTTCAGAAAAAAGAATTGTCTGTTTAACAGTGGATTTCCTAGAACTATAGATTTAATTCCACTGAAAAACAACAACATTAACAAATATAAATGTATGAATAATATATTTTTGTAATATATATTTTAGATAAATTATTACATATAATCATTTATTTAAATGTTAGTAGTGTATAATTGTGTAATATTGAAATATTTATATATTATAGTGTATATATATATATATATATATTAAATTATAATAATTCAGCTTAAAAATAAAATGAAATTAATATATTTAGTATGTATATATATATATATATATATTATATATTTTTTATTATTATAACTACTATTTATTAAATATATAATATTGTAATTTGTATTATGTATTTTTTTTTTACATATTTATAGTATATAATTTGTCTTATCTAATTTTCATAATTGTTGGAAGCAAGGTAATTAAAAATAAAATTAAGATGAATCGCCAATTTGACAAAAACAAGCATAATCTCAACAAAAAAAAACTTGTTTGATGTCAAGATTTGTATGTGTTATTTACTGTATTAATTCATGTTTCTGGTCTTATTGTGAATGACGCATCAGTGCATATTATGCTAAAGAACTAAAAATGTTGTTGTAATCTAAAATGGAAGCATAATGTTAATGTAATATCTATTTAGGCATCATTTTAGCAATCTCACATCAGCTCCTGATCAATAAAATCTTATCCCGTCTGTTTTCTCCACAGCGTACCGAGAGCCGTACCTGTTTGTGACCTACTTCAACTCTCTGGACGTCATCGAGGTTCAGAGTCACTCTGCGCTCGGGTAAAACCGCTGCCCCCTGTCTGGTTTGGTTTTGTTCCTGATGTTTGTTAGAGACGCTCTGAGTGGTGTGTGTGTGTTCAGGCCTCACGCTTACGCTCACCTGGACATTCCTAACCCGCGTTACCTGGGTCCGGCCATCTCGTCCGGCGCCGTGTATCTGGCCTCGTCCTTCCAGAACAAGCTGCGTGTGATCTGCTGCAAAGGAAACCTGAGTCAGGAGGCATCGACTGCAGATCCGCAGAGAAACGGCTCCACGCGCAGGTCAGTGTCACGTTTCTCTGGAAGAAGCTTCCTTAGGGGCTGATTAATCTTTTCTAGCTCGGGGGAATGATTTTTCCATAGGCACAGCTAGGGCTGGGAGATATGGCGAAAAATTTAAATCTAGATTTTTTTTTCAGAATGTTTGACTGATTCTGTGTTTTAAAAAAAAAAAAAAAAAAAAAGATTTTTAACTAGTCAACTTGAAAATGTAACTACAGCTTGATTCAAGTAACTTTTTCTTTATTAGCTCTCTGTTTAACCAAAATTCTATTCCAAGTGCACCACACACAAAATTTTTATAAATATTGAAATACATTTTATTTATTTATTTTTTTACATGGGGGGGGGGGCTAAAGTAGGTAGAATTTTGTTGTTTTTTTTACTACATTTTTTTTGCCTTTTAATTCTAAATATATAAAAATTTATATATATTATAAGGAGTAGAAGTCCTTCAATATAATTAAATGAATATATTTTAAAATTAGAATATTTTATAATATATCTTAGCGTATTAAATCAATAAACCACAATCAATTTTGTGATTCCAGAAGTTTTCAAGAACTATATTTTCTTATATAAAAACAAAAGCTGTTGATGGGGAAATAATTTAATTAGAAATATTTGTTTTTTTTATAGCATTTTAATTTACTTAAGATTATTTTAATATACAGTACAATTAAACTACATTTATTAAGGATGTCACGAATAAAGTGAAAATGAAATAAAGTTTATTGCGGCATCAAATTTAGATCTGCTAATGATGCATCAAAGCATGCGTTTTTACAGCGTTCCGCATTGTATCCAATCACACACGATTCTGTTGAGCTTATGAATGCGATGGCCAATCAGAGGCGTTCAGATGAGTCATCAACTCTCGCGAATTCTCTCATCATAAACAACAAAGTGGAAATGTATGTGCGATGTAAGTAAGAGATCAGTTTGACATTGTTGACAGCTTCATTGATTATAACGGGGGAGTTTTTGGAGCGTGCTTAAACTCACTCGTCATATTCTTTGATAATGTAAATGTTCTTTGCTTGCTTTTTGTGTATAGTTTGTGCGGTTTGAATAACCGTAGAAATGAAAGCGGTATAATTAGTAACTAAAAATATTTTGTGACGGCACCCATATCTGGTACTTATGGAAAGCCTTTTTCTGCCTCTCTCAATATTGTGAGATAAATTAAGATGCAATTACCTTGTTTTATTTTTTTTCATTGGGTACCATATGTGCTTGCCTAAAAGATGGGGTTATGATGTGTGTTAATAGATTACACTAACATTAGGCATAACATTACACTAACTTATATAAAGAGCTCCAGGTTTGCTGTGCTTGTTTGTAGGGCTGCACAATTTGTCCAAAAAAAATCATTTTGTGATTATATTATTTGAGTAACATTTTACAGTAAGGTTTCAATTGTTAACCTTAGTTAACCACATGAGCTAACAATCAATACTTCTACAGCATTCATTATTCTTAATGTTAACATTTACTGAAACATATTTAAAATCAAAATGTATATTTTTATTATAGTTAATGCACTGTGAACTAACATGAACAAACAGTGAAAAATTGTGTTTTTATTAATGAAAATTATTATTTTTAAATGCTGTTAAAATATATTGTTAACACATGAGACTATATTGCTGTGTTATTAATATATGACTATAAAATAATTGTTACTATTATTTTGATGATTATTATTATTAAATACAATATATTTCTTATTTTAATACTTTTTAATTAAAAACTATTAAAATAAGATTTTTTAATCTTTTATTTAATACAATTATTTTATTTTATAGTAAAAATCTGTAAAAGTACAACAGTAATATTTATTTAATTTGTTTGCTTTAAAATCGCTTTTTTTGCGGAAAACTGCTGTGAGATCTTAGAGCTTCTGTTTTGTTGATTTATAAACTATTCTCATTACAAATTTGGAAGATGGTTGGCACATGTTGCTCTTTCGAAATGTATAAGCGACTTAAATATACAAAGATGAGTTGATATAGCGCAGCGTTTACTGCAAACACTGGCGGATCACGAGCTGCTCGTGTGTACATGAACACAGTGCTGCGCTTCACTCTCAAACACAGCGCGCAGATTTATTTCATTAAATTGTGTCGGTCAAATCAGGTTTGACGTTAACGATCGAAACAATTAAAGTCATTGGCATCAAACCTGCTGCACCTGCAATATCAGAGTGAGATTTGAGGTGAATAATGATTTAAATGCAGCTCTATCTGACTGTGAACAACCCCATGTGACCTGAAATCTGGCTGTGATTGGTCCAGAGTTTCTGACTGTGTTTTTCTACTTTACAGGAAGAAAAGTGCTTTCTTTATTTGTGCGAGGGAGTGACAGATCATGAGCGTTTAAGTGATGAATAAAGTGTTTTAAAGGAGAATATCCTGAACCCCGCTCGGTGTGAGACTAGATTTAATGTGGCGCACTGAAAACGTTCTTCCTCAGCTTTCATTATATCATTATATTTAGGTGTTTTCAGAAGCTCTTGTTCATAATGTGACTGTTGCTCTCTTTTTATAATGTTATTTAAAAGCATAAATTTGTTGAAAGTAGACACGTGCTGGTATTCGGTAATGCGATATATCACGGTAATGCATATGCACGATATTGTTATCGTGGGCACTTCAAAATACCGTGAATAATTATTTATTACAATTTATTCAGATTTTTTTTAAATGCATTTTAAGAATATTTTTCCTATCAACTGGTCACGACGCACAACACCGCCCCGTTGTTTTGATTCTTTATTGTTCGGTCACACTTTACATTAATGCTCTATTAATTAACATTAGTTAATTCATTAGTAAACATAAACTGCCAATGAAAAATTATTCTAAACCTTCATTAATCTTATGTAATTCCAATATTAAATAAGACGTTAAAATCAAAAGTTGCAACTGTGTTATTTAATGAACTAACAGTTGTATTTTTCAACAAAGTTTAATAACTTCTGTAACAAAAATGGAGATATTGCTCATTATTAATGTTAATGCATTAATTAAGGTTAACTAATGAGATCTCATTGTGAAGTGTTACTTATTGGTTTTTATAGACATTTTTGACTTTATACTTTTTCGTGTATTACTTTATTGTATGTAAATGTTCAGTTATTTTTGTTTTAAGAAAAACCTGTTATGAAAACTTCATGACAACACTTTTTTGCATCTAAATTTCAATACTGTGATAATACCGTATACCGTAATAAAAGCATTAGCAATTAATCACACCATGAAAATTTGATACCGTCATATGCCTAGTTGAAAGTGTGTTATTGTGGATATGACGGATGAGGAGACGTGTTTCTCACTATTCGAGGGTAAGTAGTCTTGTGATTTTAAGTGGTTCAGTTGCGCACATGAATCTGAATCGTCACTGGTCTGATGGGCTTGTGGTTTATTATTCATAACTGTACAAATATATTTAATCTCCTCTCACTGGTGAACATCTGTCAGGTGATTGTGAACTCTCTGCTGCGTGTGTAAACCATTTAGAATTTGGGATTGTTCTCTTCTGCTCACCAAGGCTGCATATATTTGATGAAAAATAAATACAGTAAAAATTGTGAAATATTCTAATGTAAAACAGCTGTTTTCTATGTGAATCTCAGTTAAACTGTAATGTATTCCTGTGATGCGCAGCTGTATTTTCAGCATCATTCCTCCAGTCTTCAGTGTCACATGATCTTCAGAAATCAGTATAATATTCTGATCTGCTGCTCGAGAAACATTTCTGATTATTATCAATGTTGGAAACCGTTGTGCTGCACAATATTTCTGTGGAAACTGTGATACATTTTATTTTTCAGGATTCACAGATGAACAAAGTTCAAAGAACAGCATTTATTTGAAATATAAATCTTTGTGACATTATAAATGTCTATACTGTCACTTTTGATCAATTTAATGCATCCTTGATGAATAAAAGTATAGATTATTCATATTTCGAATAAGTACACATATATACAGTTGTAACGTTTACTGTCACAAAGTTTATATCTAATATTACATTGTACATTTTTTGTAAAATAACCCATGGAAATCATCTTTACAAATGAATTTGCTTCAAAAATGAAGTGTAAATGAAAGAAACTGACTGCTGAACACAACTTCGAGGTGTTTTGGTGGAAACTGGTATTTTTCTGTGAACTACACGAGTCCACATTTGAAGTGGATCAAAACCTTTCATCAAAGTTGTCCTAAAACCAAAATGCGTTCTTGTCTTTGGCTTTGATTAACTTTTTTTGATCCACTTCAAATGTTGACTAGTGTAAATGAAGGCGACTGACTTCGACTCTTTCTTCCTGGTTTCTGGCAGCCCAAACAAGCGCGGTCCTCCCACCTATAACGAGCACATCTCCAAGCGTCTGGCTGGTATGCCCGATGTACAGGAGGGCCTCCACCAGCCCGGGACGCCCCACCGCTACCACGAGGCTCGCACTGAGTTCAGGCGGGACAAGTCTCCCGTGCGGCCCCTAGACCGAGAGAAGTCCCCGGGCCGGCTGGAGCGGTCCCCCGGCAGGATGATGGACCCTCGGCTGGACCACTCGCCGGGACGAGTCATGAACCTGCGCAGGGAGAGGTCACCCGGCCATGCGTTTGAGGAGCCCCGCCAAAGACTGCACACGGGATCAGCTCGAACCCCTATCAACACTGTTAACAAGGTCAGGACGACTCATTAAATATTAAGGGAATAATTTAAGACAGTTATATACCATCATCAGCTTATATTGAAGTCATTTAGTCTCTTGTTGTCTCAGAGAATATGCACCGTTAATGCAGCGTTAGAAAGCTCCGTCAGTTTTTTTACTTTCACTTTCTCTGTAGTGAATTGACTGGCGTTCACCCGCATAACTCTTGCGCACGGTTTGCATGTTGCTTGCACATTTCTGATGCCCCCCCCCCCCCCGGGCC
>NW_015506379.1:233962-240414 GCF_001515645.1 Sinocyclocheilus grahami
CCACTTTCCTGCCCCCCCCCCCCCCCAGCGCCGCTACTGATTAGCCTAATTCGTACTTATATTTTTCATTCTTGTTTTCTTCTGAAACCGTTCAAATTGGTCTATAGGCTAGGTATTGTGTTTATTGTTTGTACATTATAACATTTCGCTTTATTTAACGGTGTTATTTATGAATGTAATAATGTGGTTTCTGCTTATCTGTGTTTAACCTAAACTACAACGTAACATTAACGTAGACCTACATACCGGCATCTAAATATGACTGCTTCCACTGCATGTAGAATGAGCAGCAATAAACTACATTTTGGCATTTTATAATACTTCTGTGGATATTTTGGTGAAAGTAACTCAAAAGTAGTGTAACGCATTACAATTCAGAGACCGTAATATTGTAATGTAACTAATTACTTTCAAAAGACAGTAACTAGTCATATATAATGTATTACATTTTGGAAGTAACTTGCCCAACACTGCTAGTGAATGAGTGAACGAGTGAGAGATTTCGGACACAGCTTGTGACTGGTCTTGCTGGTGTTAATGGTGTGTGTTTGTGTGTCCAGCAGGTGTGGGATCAGTCATCGGTGTAAGAGTCATCAGTCAAGAACATCAGATCTCGTCCGGATGAGGAAACTCTCAGCACAACGTCTCGCTCACAAGGCCTTACAAACACAGACGATCACGCACAGATCCGGCCAGCGTTTACTAAACCTCACACACACACACACACACTCTCTCTCGCTCTCTCTCTCTCTCTCTCACACACACGCTCACTCTCTCTCTCTCTCTCTCTCTCTCTCTCTCTCACACACTCTCCCTCTCTCTCTCTCTCTCGCTCTCTCTCTCTCTCACACACACGCTCACTCGCTCTCTCTCTCTCTCTCTCACACGCACTCTCTCTCTCTCTCACACACGCGCTCTCTCTCTCTCTCTCGCTCTCTCTCTCGCTCTCACACACATGCACACTCTCTCTCCCTCTCTCTCTCTCTCTCTCTCGCTCTCTCTCTCGCTCTCACACACATGCACACTCTCTCTCCCTCTCTCTCTCTCTCTCTCTCGCTCTCTCTCTCGCTCTCACACACATGCACACTCTCTCTCCCTCTCTCTCTCTCTCTCTCTCGCTCTCTCTCTCGCTCTCACACACATGCACACTCTCTCTCCCTCTCTCTCTCTCTCTCTCTCGCTCTCTCTCTCGCTCTCACACACATGCACACTCTCTCTCCCTCTCTCTCTCTCTCTCTCTCGCTCTCTCTCTCGCTCTCACACACATGCACACTCTCTCTCCCTCTCTCTCTCTCTCTCTCTCGCTCTCTCTCTCGCTCTCACACACATGCACACTCTCTCTCCCTCTCTCTCTCTCTCTCTCTCGCTCTCTCTCTCTCTCTCTCTCTCTCTCTCTCACACACTCTCTCTCTCTCTCTCTCTCTCTCTCACACACACACTTTGTACTTTCCTCTGTCTCCTCTCCTCTTCCCACAATCCCCGGCGACAGCGTAGCGTCCGTCTCGACAGAAAAGGACTCTTTGTAAACCTCCAGAATGTCACGTTAACCTTGTAATTACGTCCACGTGATGTTTTTTATAAGAACCGAATAACGAGGCGGGTCTATTTTTGTTAACCAAAAAAAATAACGAATGCGAGAAACTTGTTTAAATCGTCCGAAACTGCTTCAAAGTGGCAGATTTTGCTTGAATCAAGCTGGCACTCTCCAGCTCCGGCAGCACTAAACGTGTTCGGTGTGGCTTTGGGAGCTTTACTTCTCTGAATGATGAGCTCAGGATCTGAATGTATCAGTACTAAAGGAATCGCTCTGGGTTCTCTCTCTCTCTGCCACAGCGATCGTTTCACCTCATCCGTCTCGTTCTGCCGCATGAGACGCTGTGATGGGTTTGTTCTGTTCCTGCTTCTCATTTCCGTTCACTAAATTCGCGCTGATGTTTAACCAGAGATGTAGCCTTTCTTGTTTTCTCAGTTTTTATGATCATGGTATGATAGCATTATCTATAGCCACTAATAAACTAAAGTTTATCTTTATCTGAGCCTCTGCGTCTGAGTTTTTCTGTACTTTTATAATCTTTTTTTTTTTTCTCGGGTGAAACTGAATATTTAATGAGAATAAATGTGGGACAAGATGATTTCTGAAGTGGAGCGAGTTATGTTTTGATGAAAGATTGAGGATGAACTTTGAAATGGATTGAATCATGAGACCAAAAGCGTTTAAGTCAGTTTTGATTTTATGTTGTATTGTATTTTTCAGACATTCCTCTTTAAAAGAAATGAAGTATCATATTAATGCACAGTGATCCACATTTGGTTTTTGACCGCTTAAAATGTGTGCAATTTAACAATTTACTCCTGGAGCCATGTTTAGGTATCTCTGGAACCGAACCATACACAGGGCCTTGAAAAATGAAGATGGGCGTTAAGATATCTTCAATACTTGAAATACAGGCATGCAAACTTTGGAGAAAAAACTCTCTCATGGTCACCATTTGTGTATAATGTAACGAAGATTGCTGAAGTCAACAGATTTTACTAATAGACCTGCTGATCTCTGTGTAAAATTAATATAATGATGCTGCCGCCATCTTTCGGAAGTCATTTTTAACCCTCTGTAGTTTGGCTCTGAATCTCAGGTTAAAAAATTGCCTCTTTTTTGGTTCAGTGTTATAGTTGTTACTAATATTTTGTATTAACTTTTATTTTTATATATTCCATTATTATTTTAAGTCAAGTTAAAGTTTTAGTAGTTTTTGATTATTATTAATTTAGTTAACTTAATAAATTAGTTTTTTATTTTAATTTTCAAGCCAATTGCCAAAGCAAGTTTTTTAACATTTTAATTCAGTTAACATTTATTTCAAGTAACTTTTCTCCCCCGAATCTTTTAGTTTAATGACAATAACCCTGATTTGCTTTAAACATCGGCAGATTGAAGTGTAAATTTAGCAGGTTCTGAGAAATGCTTCCTCGTTTATTTACAAAATATATTTTTGTGGTAATTTATAGATCTGCCACACATGGAAAGTTGATTGATAACACTGTAGTTAAGTCACATAATTACATGTTTGCATAGAATAAATGTGTCCCTGCAGCACAAAAGCAGTGTTAAGGCGCTGGGGGATATTTGTAGCAATAGCCAACAATACATTGTATGGCTCAAAATTATACATTTCTCTTTTATGCCAAAAATCATTAGGATATTAAGTAAAGATCATGTTCCATGAAGATATTTTGTAAGTTTCCTACCGTAAATATATCAAAACTTAATGTTTGATTAGTAATATGCATTGCTAAGAACTTCATTTGAACAACTTTAAAGATGATTTTCTCAATATTTAGATTTTTTTGCACCCTCAGATTCCAGATTTTCAAATATTGTCCGATCCTAACAAACCATACATCAATGGAAAGCTTATTTATTCAACTTTCAGATGATGCATAAATCTCATCGGTAGATTGAAGTGTAAATTTAGCAGGTTCTGAGAAATGCTTCCTCGTTTATTTACAAAATATATTTTTGTGGTAATTTATAGATCTGCCACACATGGAAAGTTGATTGATAACACTGTAGTTAAGTCACATAATTACATGTTTGCATAGAATAATTGTGTCCCTGCAGCACAAAAGCAGTGTTAAGTCGCTGGGGGATATTTGTAGCAATAGCCAACAATACATTGTATGGGTCACAATTATACATTTCTCTTTTATGCCAAAAATCATTAGGATATTAAGTAAAGATCATGTTCCATGAAGATATTTTGTAAGTTTCCTACCGTAAATATATCAAAACTTAATGTTTGATTAGTAATATGCATTGCTAAGAACTTCATTTGAACAACTTTAAAGATGATTTTCTCAATATTTAGATTTTTTTGCACCCTCAGATTCCAGATTTTCAAATATTGTCCGATCCTAACAAACCATACATCAATGGAAAGATGATTTATTCAACTTTCAGATGATGCATACATCTCAATTTTGAAAAATGTATCCTTATGACTGGTTTTGTGCTCCAGGGTCATAATAATATTTCACAATATTAAATTTGTTCCTGTATTTTTGATCAAATAAATGCAGCCTTGATGAGCAGAAGAAACTCCTGTAAAAAAATATTATAAATTGTTCTAATCCCAAACTTTTGACCGGTAGTGCATATATATATATATATGTAAGGAATAATTGACGACGGGCTGTTGAATTAGAAAAATAATGTACACCCGAGGTGGTGATGCATTATTTTCCTAATAATTCAACGGCCCGGAGTCAATTATTCCACTTATACTACGGTTACCACACCTCAAGCCATCAATCAGATGTTATATTTAAAGGGATTGGTCCAGTTTTTGTACTTAAATCGCTATTGTGAGCAGGATTATTTCTTCCGCAGCTCATCCAACGCCTCTTTTGCTAGTTCCAAAACGTGATTTTAAAGCTGGTAATGGAGGCTTGAGCCGTTGATAGCATTCTAATGCAGTTATTAATAAAGTTATTAGACAGAGCGAGAGAGAGTTTGTGTGAATTAGGCTAGCTCTGTGCATCCCTCATTACCTCGCTAGTGAGAAATGTCATGTGGAGCCTTTAAGTTTCTACACTATATAGGCTAACTGATCAAATCGTCAGGGCAGCGCTGACAACACCTTTTTGTGCAAACTGCGTGACCGTAGTGTGCGTGTGTGCGAGCGCGTGTGATTGCAGTAATTCCTGTGTGCTGTATAGGTACTATTAAACAGCTTTACACCAACTAAACTGGATTGGCACCAGAAGCTCTAGTGTGAACACAAGCATCAAGTGGTTTGGATTCAGAGCTGCGATGGAGGAAAGGATCATGAGAAAACAACAATGAAGAGGAAGAAGAGGAGAGTCTCACCAGGCCTCTTCCACCGGCTCTCTGCCGCTGCAGCAGAACGAGAGAGAATCAGAGACAAACTCACACTCATTTTAAAATTCATAGTTTGTGTATGAATATATATTATATTGAAGTTCAACAACAGAAGAAAACAAAACTTGTTTGAAATGTAGAAATTAATATCATTTGCAGGTTTTTATTACATTTTTTTAGCATTTTAATTCAGATAATTGTAATACATAAAATTTTAATAAATAATTAAATTCAGATTATTTAATTCTATATTAAATTAAAAAAAATTGTGAAACAACAAAAAATGAGGGGGGGGGGTGGTAAAGTAGAAATATTTAAGGTTTTTTTACAACATTTTTTTTAGCATTTTAATTATAAATATATAACATTTTTTATATATTATAAGGATTAGAAATCCTTAAATATAATTAAATGAATATATTTTAAAATAAGAATATTTTATCATATCTTAGCGTATTAAATCAATAAACCACAATCAATTTTGTGATTCCAGAAGTTTTCAAGAACTATATTTTCTTAAATAAAAACAAAAGCTGTTGATGGGGAAATAATTAAATTTGAAATATCATTAAAAAAAAATATTTTAGCATTTTAATTATAAATATATAACATTTTTTATATATTATAAGGATTAGAAATCCTTAAATATAATTAAATGAATATATTTTAAAATAAGAATATTTTATCATATCTTAGCGTATTAAATCAATAAACCACAATCAATTTTGTGATTCCAGAAGTTTTCAAGAACTATATTTTCTTAAATAAAAACAAAAGCTGTTGATGGGGAAATAATTAAATTTGAAATATCATTAAAAAAAAATATTTTAGCATTTTAATTTACTTAAGATTATTTTAATACATAAAACATTAATAAATCATTCAATCCAAATAAATAGTGCACTTCATGGAAAGAGCACGAGACTCGAGATGGTTTCCAAAACTGCTTCTAAGCTGCTTCTCAGTGTTAAATGTTGCTCGACCTGATGTTTAAAAGGCATTAAGTGTGGAGTGAAAAGCTTAAAGGAATATTCCGGGTTCAGTACGAAGTTCAGCTCAATCCACAGCAATTGTACCATAATGTTGATTATCACAAAAAAAAAAAGTATTTGTCCTTTCGCTGTAAAGCATATTGTTTATACTCACACTCACACAGACACACTCACTCACACAGTTTGCAAAGATTCATAAAAGAACCTTATACTAACTTCTTCTGTAGATGAAGCTGGATCACGAATGATTCGCGCGAACATAGACGCAATTAGACAGATCGGCGCATTCCCTTCAAAAACTAAAGTATGTTTAATCCTCTGCGTCTTCAGCGGCTCAGATGTCGGGAGTAAATGACGACTGCTATGTTCATTATTACATCCAGCAACAAAACACCTCAATGTGTGAGATGTTCTTGTCTTCCCCTGCACTGGAGTCGACACAATGGCGGACTGATGACAGCTCACTCAGGGCGGAGCTAAGGTAAGACGGACCTGTCAATCAACTATCGTGGGAGGGGCCTGTGCAGAACTACGTCATTCTGACAGGACTCTCAGAACAGCCTGATTTGAGAAAGGGGATT
>NW_015506379.1:241442-245337 GCF_001515645.1 Sinocyclocheilus grahami
TGTTCATTATTACATCCAGCAACAAAACACCTCAATGTGTGAGATGTTCTTGTCTTCCCCTGCACTGGAGTCGACACAATGGCGGACTGATGACAGCTCACTCAGGGCGGAGCTAAGGTAAGACGGACCTGTCAATCAACTATCGTGGGAGGGGCCTGTGCAGAACTACGTCATTCTGACAGGACTCTCAGAACAGCCTGATTTGAGAAAGGGGATTTTAAAATAGGGATTTAAAAAAAAAAAAACTGGGTGGATTTTTATCATTATAGAGTGGATGTGTAATGCAACACACATTTATGTTCAAACAGCATGTAAAGTGAATTTTGCATCCGATGACCCCTTTAACTGTGTTGATCGTCTGATCCGCTCACCTCTGCTTCCTGCTGTTCGATCTGTTCCCAGCTGGACTCGGACAAGAGATCGGTTTTCGCGCAGCGCTGCTAACAGCCCGACTCCATGTTATTCTCCCCGTCCGGCAGAGACGTCTGCGGCACACAGGAACAGGAAGTCTGAGATTCACCGCTGACAAAGTCCGTTTACACCACAAACACTATAACGTTAACTGTAACGAAAATAATCTAGTGAAGACTTGATTCTGGATCTGGATCGGTCTGTCTGTGTGTCGAGAAGACGCTCGAAGAAAGAAAGAAAGTCTGCAAGAGAGGAGAGGTTAAAAAAGACAATAAGCATGCAACATAATCAGATGTGACAATGTAACACACTTCAGCTTCATTTATCATTGCATTGCATGCTGTCTCACAAAAAACGGGAAGCAGAAGAAAGTAACAAGCATTTCACAACAACATCCATTGTTATTATTAACAATGAAATAAATATTAAATACATATAACTTAAAAAAAATAAGTATAATAGATTATTAACAGTTTCTGCAGGTAGATTTAAGACCAAGAAAATTTAAGGGATATTGTCTCGAAATATAAAGTCTGAAAATAAAAATGTTACTGTACCTTCACACTGCAAAAAGTGCTGTTCAAAAAGTCATTTTCTGGTACTTTTGCTTGAGTATGGCTTTCAGGTACTTTAGACACCACAAGCGCAGCGGCCGAGCGCGTCACGTGTTTTGGCTTTAGGGGAGTTTGGATACAGATGATTTTGTTGGCTTTTATCTCATAGTATTGTCATTCTTTTTTGTTTGTTTGTTTGTTTTTGTTTATTTGTAGCTCTTCTCAATTTGTTATGTTGTGTGTGTGTGTGTGTTCATTACTGTATGTGGAATGTATCTATTGTTGGTAATTATTTGATGTATTTTTTAATCCCTTGGCAATGTTCCTTTTTGCAATTGTTTGAGCATTAATAAAAAGGATAGAAGCATACATGTACATTTTAAAATTATAAATAATTCTTAATTAATACACATGTATATATATATATTTTTTTTAATTACTATATTATTATATTTACTAATTTAAAAGCCTTTTTTCAGCAACATAATTGGAACAAAATAAATACAAATGAAAGCAAAAATAAGATTCAGACTTCAACTTAAGTCACCAAAAAGGGACTTTATTAGCAAACCTTCATATCATTGTTTACCATTTAGTCTTCTTACCAAACTGAATTTAAATGAACTTGCATAAGTAGTTATCAAACAAATATACAACCAACTATTTTTCTTCAGTCATACAAAAAAAAAAAAAAAAAAAAAAAACCAATCTGGCCAATCAGGGTTTAGTTCTCCATTAAATTCAATTTTGAAATAAATCATGATCAAAAAATCTGAATAAAATAAAGACCCGAGAACGACTGACATTGTGTTCTGGTCACATTTAGAGCTCAAGCAGAGAGATGATCTCATGATGTTCCTGAGAAAGTCCTCCTTGAACTCACAGCTCAGAAAGATCTTCATCTTTCTCTCTCTTCAGGCTCTGTACAGCGACGGAGACGTGACTGTGCTCTTCTCTCTGCAGATCTGCATCCTCCATCTCTCCATCACTGGGCTCCTGTTTGAGTCGGACTAAACTGGCTGGATTCTGAAATATTCTGGTTTGTACTGGTTCTGAAAAACCATCTCGTCTAATTCTAGACCTGTTAACAGAGAGAAAGCAAAGGTTTGTGAATTATATTCATTCTTTAACTCTATAAAAAGAGTTTAAAGGGCATATAATTTAAAGGGCACCTATTATGCCCCTTTTTACAAGATGTATTATAAATCTCAGGTGTCCCTGAGACACTGCTCATGATTTATAGGATTAATGAATGATTTTACAATCTCGTCGACCACAGAGACTTAATAACTGCAATATCTCTGATCTTATCTAGGATTTTCATTAAAACTGCATGAAAGCATTAGATTCCCATTCCAAACTACCTCAAGATCTGATCGCATGTCTCATCAATATCATCAGAAGACACAGTGTTCATTTTAATTTCAGTGTTGATGCATCAGAACAACTTAAGTCACCAAAAAGGGACTTTATTAGCAAACCTTCATATCATTGTTTACCATTTAGTCTTCTTACCAAACTGAATTTAAATGAACTTGCATAAGTAGTTATCAAACAAATATACAACCAACTATTTTTCTTCAGTCATACAAAAAAAAAAAAAAAAAAAGACCAATCAGGGTTTAGGTCTAAATTAAATTAAATTATGAAATAAATCATGATCAAAAAATCTGAATAAAATAAAGACCCGAGAACGACTGACATTGTGTTCTGGTCACATTTAGAGCTCAAGCAGAGAGATGATCTCATGATGTTCCTGAGAAAGTCCTCCTTGAACTCACAGCTCAGAAAGATCTTCATCTTTCTCTCTCTTCAGGCTCTGTACAGCGACGGAGACGTGACTGTGCTCTTCTCTCTGCAGATCTGCATCCTCCATCTCTCCATCACTGGGCTCCTGTTTGAGTCGGACTAAACTGGCTGGATTCTGAAATATTCTGGTTTGTACTGGTTCTGAAAAACCATCTCGTCTAATTCTAGACCTGTTAACAGAGAGAAAGCAAAGGTTTGTGAATTATATTCATTCTTTAACTCTATAAAAAGAGTTTAAAGGGCATATAATTTAAAGGGCACCTATTATGCCCCTTTTTACAAGATGTATTATAAATCTCAGGTGTCCCTGAGACACTGCTCATGATTTATAGAGATTGAAAAAAAAGGAGCGGGTGGATTTTTATCATTATAGGGTGGTTGTGTACACACACTGCTAACACACATTTATGTACAACATGTAAAAGTGAATTTTGCATAATAGGTACCTTTAAAGGGGTCATGAACTGAGAAATCAAAATTTCCTGGATCTTTTGACATATAAGAGGTCACTGTACTATAAAAACATCCTGTACGTTTCAGAACTCAAAACTGTCTAAAAACAGCTGATATTGAAGGCAGTCTGACAAAACCAAAGCTTGTGGAATTTTCTACTCTATGATGTAATAGTGTGGATAAACCCCGCCCCTGCAGAAGATGATCAACATCACCGCCAGTGCAGCCCCGCCCACCGATTCTCCATCACTGCCTGTTTAGCCCCACCCACCGATTCTTTTATCATTATAGGGTGGTTGTGTACACACACTGCCAACACACATTTATGTACAACATGTAAAAGTGAATTTTGCATAATAGGTACCTTTAAAGGGGTCATGAACTGAGAAATAAAAATTTCCTGGATCTTTTGACATATAAGAGGTCACTGTACTATAAAAACATCCTGTATGTTTCAGAACTCAAAACTGTCTAAAAACAGCTGATATTGAAGGCAGTCTGACAAAACCAAAGCTTGTGGAATTTTCTACTCTATGATGTAATAGTGTGGATAAACCCCGCCCCTGCAGAAGATGATCAACATCACCGCCAGTGCAGCCCCGCCCACCGATTCTCCATCACTGCCTGTTTAGCCCCGCCCACCGATTCTACATCACCGCCCGTGCAGC
>NW_015506379.1:245770-266549 GCF_001515645.1 Sinocyclocheilus grahami
TTCTACGTCACCGCCTGTTTAGCTCCGCCCACTGATTCGCGCATGTAGTGTTTACGAGAGAGGCGAAGGCAGGTCTATGCAGAAACCAAACGATAAAGATGACTCCGAAGACAACGAGACGCTGTTCAGTGCCAAGATGTAGAAAAACAGTGTTTGCGTTTCCTTCCTTCTGACCCAGCGTTAGGAAAGAGTGAATTAACTTTATTTTTAATGAAGATCCAGACCGCGTCAGTAAGAACTCAGTCCTTTGTTCATTTAATTTTACCGCGGATTCGTTTACAAACAAGCCACAATTCGACACAGGATTTTCAAAAAGATTGAAACTAAAAGACGATGCTGTGTGACTATATTGGATCCGACAGTAATGAGTAACTGTTTTCATTATGTGCTCACTATTGCTTTGTCTGTTAAACAGATCGTTTGATATGAGTATTTATGCATTTTTGACCTATCTATGAGCATCCATCTGTGAGGAATATAGGCTGTCAAACATACACAACTATTAGCCAATCACAGCAGTGGGCGTTTACTTCTGAGTTTACAATCCGCTAGGCCTATTCAAACAGAGCGTTCTGATGAGGGGGGTCAAAAACAGCACAGAAAAGCCTATTACTCCTAAATTATGTTTTTCGATGTAAAAATCTTGATAACATAAGTTGACCTCAGAAAACAGTACAAAATAAAAAACAGAGGCAGTTCATGACACCTTTAATGTCACGATCACATTCAAGGTTCACAGATGTTGGTTAATGGTTACTTGACATTTTTTATCGGTTTTTTTTATTGTTTTTATTTTTAAATGATTTTGTATCATTTTTGATTTTTCAATATATTCATATAATACATTTGTATATATATTTTATATAATACAAAATATATTTATATATTTTATATTAAATATAGTAATATATTTTCAATATTTTATGTCTGTGTGTGCATGTCGTGTGTGTGTGTGTATATATATATATAAATTTGAATATTATAAAATAATTTCAAATTATACATAAGCCATGTGTACATGCAGCTCTATAATATATATATATATATATATAAAAAAAATTTTGTTTTATATTTTATATTAAGCATATGTGCATCTCTCTCTCTGTATATATAATTTATATAGATTGTATGTAATAAAAATAAAATACAGCTTGTGTCTTCTCCAGATGTTAACTGATGGACTGGAGTGCTGTGGATTATTGTGATGTTTTTATCAGCTCTCATTCTGACGGCACCCATTCACTGCAGAGCATCCATTGCTGAGACACTGATGCAATGTTACATTTCTACAAACCTGATGAAGAAACAAACTCATCTACATCTCAGATGGACTGAGGAAGAGTAAATCAAGCACACATTTACCTCTGTGGTCCGTCTTCTTCATAGCATTGAGCTTCTGGATGTTTTGGGGGTCTTGGAGCCACAGATGCATCCGAATGAAGTTCTCCTTTCCCTTCAGACTGAGTTTAGTCCAGGGTTTGGGGTGCGACAGCAGTTCAGACACGGAGCTTTGTGTTAAACCCAAAACCTCTTCACCAAACACGCGCTGACCTGCCAGAACAACAACAATCAGGAACAGCACTACTACATAGAAATACATTCAGATTATACATTAAATGTAAATGTACAACTTTTGGTACATTTCATGATAATTATATTTTTTTACAATTTTCTTTAGAAATATGACATTATAAATATAAAAATATCTCGTGATGTAAAAATTAGATTTCAACTTCATCAGTCACCAAATGAGACTTTATTAGCAAACTTTCATATAATTCTTTACCATTTAGTCTCCAAACCAAACTGAATATTTGTAAACTTGCATAAGTAGTTATCAAACAAATATACAACCAACAATTTACTTTCTTTAAATTAAATTATCTTTTTAGTTTTTAAACATTAAATTAACAACAAAAAATATGAAAAAAATGATAAAGTACTGAAATTATAAATCAAATGTAAATGTACAATTTTTGGTACATTACATACCCATTTATGATAATTATATAATTGACTGTTTTCTTTAAATCATATCATTAATGAAAGCATTTAAACATTTTAAATTAGCCTTTATTTATTTATTTTAATTTTAATTTTAGTAATTTTTTTGTAATTTAGTTATTTTTTAAGAATTTAAAATATTTATAAATATATATATATATATTTTTTGTTTTTTTTAGCTGCCAGACAACATTTCTCATTTTCATTTAGTTGAACTAAAATAACTAAAATAAAAATGATATGAAATAAATTAGACATTTAAAAAAAATACGAAAACACAGCAATATTATTAGAATTTAAAAATTACAATTAAAACTGGATATATATATATATAAAATTAAAATGATAAAAGTATCTAAATCATACTCAAATAATAAAGTATGATTTAATAATAAAATTTTATTTTTGTTTAAGGCTTAAGTTTGTTTTTCCATCTAATATTTATATTTTATGTTATGTTTATTACTGAATTAAATAATTATGAAAACAAACTGAATTTTAATTGAAAAAAATGTTCAGTTAATTTGAACAAATTTTAGTTAACGGTAAGTTGTAACAATAAATGCTTCTGGTCTGTAGATGTTGCTCATATGCCTCTGTGGGATTTGTTCTCCTGTTTTCTGCCCCAGCAGGTGAAAATGATGCATTGACTCTGATTTCTGTTCATCGTTTGCTTTAAATGCAGTGAACACAAACCTATGTTGTTGACGGTGAGAGTTTCTTTGACTCTCTGCGTGATGCTGAACGTGTCCAGATGCAGAGACTGAAGCTCACAGCTGCTGCTGATGGGACAGGAGCGAGGTCTCTGACGCGTCTCCATCTTAAACCCCTGCGCTGTCTGACCCGGATCCGCTGGAAGCGTCTGAAACGAGCGGCTCACAGAGGACGGAGAAACTGAGGGCTCAGCATCTTCATTTATTTCACATTTGACCTTCTGGATGATGCTTTGGACAAAATCAGCCAGGGACTGATCGCTGGGCTCCAGTGTCCCATAATCCTCCTCTTCCTGCTGGACTGGTGCGTCGTTCATCGCAGGCGTCTGCGTCTGCATCTCGTGTTTGGCCTGCTGCAGGATGCTCCTGATGATGTTGTGTGATTCGTCTCCACCGCGCTGACATCTGCTGCCTTCATCTTCATCATCATCATCATCATCCAGCACTGAAACACACCACAGACACCAAAGAATGAATCTCAGGTGATCTTCAGATTTAGTTAGCATCGCACATTTCGAATTCACTGCATTTGCTCAATATATTTTTTATGTTTTTACGTACTGTAGCTTTAATTTATTTTTATTTGTTTAGTTTGAGTGATTTTATTATTTCAACTCATAATTCATACCAACTTCAACTCATTTCAGTTAGTTACCAACATTTCTAATATATACAGTATATTTATAAAACCATGATTAGAAATGTTGGTAACTAACTGAAATGAGTTGAAGTTGAAATAATAAAATTACTCAAACTAAACAAAGAAAAAATTGGAGATGCTGCAAATAGCTGAAACAAAATAAGTAAAGTTTAAAAATTTTTATTTAAATTTCAGGTAATGTTTATTTCTTTTTTTTAATAGTTCCAAGTTATTTTTATTTCCATTTTAGTTTAGGTAATTTTAGTACTTCTACTTAAACCTATTTATTTTAATTAGTTGCCAAGATAACATTTCTAAATATGTTATTATCGTTATTATCGTTAACTAAAAATAAATAAATGTTAACTGAAAAAAATCTAAACAACGTCATATAGTTTATTCATTTTTATTTTTATTTCAGTTTTAGTTATTTAGTATGTTTTTTTATTTAAGAAAAATTTTTTTCTTAATTTTCTTTATTTCAGTTAATGCTTATTTCAATTTAAAATTATTTTCTACATTACATTTATTGTTATTGCCATGCTAGTTTAAGTAATACTTTTAGCACTTCAAATGAAACTTATTTATTGCAGTTTTAGTTAGCAAGGAAACATTTTTAATCAGGGTTATTTTAGTTATTAAAAAATCTTACTTGCAATAAATGGTAACAGAAATAAAATTAAATATAAAAATCAAACTTATTTTTTTTCAGATAGTTGCCAAGGCAACGCTTCTTATTATCATCTAGTTTAACTTGATGCACTAAAACAACTGAAACTAAACCTCATATATTAATGAACCTCACTTAATCAAAGTTTTGAATTCACTAAATTTGCTCAAATAGACACAAATATTGATTTACATGACTGTTTAAGAGGTCTTTAGAAATCACACAAATCAGAATGGAACTTATAATATTCCATCATGCAAAAGCATATTTAAAAAAATTAAAAACATAATTGCATTAACCTTATTTAAATCCCAAATGTTGATGTGATAACTCTCTATAAATTATTTACAAAGAATACTAAATTGTTTTAAAAGTGAGATCCGAGATATGAGGCTGCACTGACTCTCCAGACGGCTCTGATCCAGAATGTTCCTGATCACGTCATCTGGGCTCCTGTCTGGAGGACCAACCCACGGGACGAAGACGCCCAGAAACACAGAAACAAGACCCAGACACACACAATCTTATTTAGACAAGCAATATTTACTGTCAAACAAAGCTAATTCTGCTAGCTGACAAGACTGACAATGACAATTTGGTTTAACTTGAAGTAAAATAAAATTAAACTATATAGACATGTTTAAAAAAACTAAAAATTAATGTTAAAAGCAACAAAATTAGTAAAATTTTAAAATGAATGCATCCATGCATCCATTTATCCATCCATCCATCCATCCATCCATCGATTCATCCATTCATCCTTCCATCCATCTCGCCATCCATGCATCCATCTCCAGCCATGCATCCATCCATCCTTCGATTCATCCATCCATCCATCGATTCATCCATTCATCCTTCCATCCATCTCGCCATCCATGCATCCATCTCCAGCCATGCATCCATCCATCCTTCGATTCATCCATCCATCCATCGATTCATCCATTCATCCTTCCATCCATCTCGCCATCCATGCATCCATCTCCAGCCATGCATCCATCCATCCTTCGATTCATCCATCCATCCATCGATTCATCCATTCATCCTTCCATCCATCTCTCCATGCATTCATCCATTCATCCTTCCATCCATCTCGCCAACCATGCATCCATCCATTCATCCATTCATCCATCCATCCATGCATTCATCCTTCCATCCATCCATCCATCCATCCATCCTTCGATTCATCCATTCATCCATCCATCCATCCTTCCATCCATCTCTCCACCCATCCATTCATCCATGCATTCATCCATCCAATTCATCCATGCATTCATCCATTCATCCATGCATTCATCCTTCCATGCATCCATCCATGCATTCATCCATCCATCCATCCATCCATCCATCCTTCCATCCATCCATCCTTCCATCCATCCATCCATCCATGCATTCATCCATTCATCCATCCGTTTTATCCATCCATTCATCCTTCCATCGACCATCTCGCCATCCATGCATCCATCCATCCATGCATCCATCTCCATCCATGCATCCATCCATCCATCCATCCTTCCATCCATCTCTCCATGCATTCATCCATTCATCCTTCCATCCATCTCGCCAACCATGCATCCATCCATTCATCCATTCATCCATCCATCCATGCATTCATCCTTCCATCCATCCATCCATCCATCCATCCATCCTTCGATTCATCCATTCATCCATCCATCCATCCTTCCATCCATCTCTCCACCCATCCATTCATCCATGCATTCATCCATCCAATTCATCCATCCAATTCATCCATGCATTCATCCATGCATTCATCCTTCCATGCATCCATCCATGCATTCATCCATCCATCCATCCATCCATCCTTCCATCCATCCATCCATCCATGCATTCATCCATTCATCCATCCGATTTATCCATGCATTCATCCTTCCATCGATCCATGCATCCATCCATCCTTCGATTCATTCATCCATCCATCCATCCATCAATTTATCCATCCATTCATCCATCCATCCATCTATTTATCCATCCATCTATCCATTCATCCATCCATCTATCCATTTATCCATGCATCCATCCATGCATCCTCTCACCTCTCAGTCTCTCCTGGATGACGCTGAGCATTTGGATGCTGTGCTCATTGGACAGGAAGTGCTTCATTCTCAGGAAGGGTTCTCTTCCTCTGCTGGTCAGTTTGCTCCAGGGTTTGGGTCGGGCCAGTATATCGCTGACGGTTCCCTGAGAGAGACCGAGCACATAGTGACCAAACACCCGCTGGCCGATGTTCAGCCGCTGAAGAGCCTCCTTGACCTGCTGAGCTAATCGAGCCGTGTCAAACTCCTGCTCATCATCACCAGAGTCTGTCTCCTCTTTAATGAAGCTCTGGACACTCAGAGATGATGAAGATGATGCTGGTGACCCAGAGATGAAAGAGGAAGATTCATTCAGGGCTTCTTCTTTCCCAGTGGAGTGATGAAACTCTGGCGTTTCTTTCTGGATCACAGGATCTGTCAATGAGCAAAGGTATAACACATCAGAATATAACAGCATTGCTAACACATACTTTACAGTTTTTATAAAGCAAATTAAGTTTTTTTATGATTTATTTTTTTATTATCTCTTTCTATGTGAAGTAGACTGTAGTATAGATTTTTTTTTTGTTGTTGGCCGGAATAGACTGTTTAGTTTAAAGTTGTCACATTATACAGGCTTTCTCAAACTCGGGTTTGTGAGTTGCCGAAAATAAAAAAGTAAATAATTAAATAAGTAAATAATGAAATATTTTATTTGAAGTAAATTTAAATGTGCACAAATGATTTTGAACAAAAAAAAATTCAAAATAAAATACAAAAAAATCTTATATGTATTATTTGAAAATTTAAAATCGGACTAATTTAAAAATAAAAAGTACTAAAAATAAAACTGTTTAATTTTAAAATATATAAAAATAATGTTTTATTTTAAATAATTTAGAAGAAAGAATTTTAAAATAAATTTTTAAAAAATTCAAATAAATAACTAAAATAAAAACAAAAACACTAAAAAGCTGAAATATTTGATTTGACTAATTAATATGAGAATAATTAAAAAATAAAAACTATTGAAAATAAAACTTACTAAAAAAGCTGAGATTATATTTGAGCATTTTAAATTAAAATACATTTTTAAATGAAACAAATTAAGAAATCTCTTACTAAAAATAACCTCTAATTCAAATAAATAATTTACAAATAAAAGAAAATCAAAATAAAACGTCTAAATATTTAAGGTGAAATGAGAATAAACCATTTCAAAATCAAAATTGAACACTAATAAAGCGTAAATATTTTATTTATTTACCCGCATGCCATGTGACCATTAACTGATATCAGAGAACCGTGAACATGTGAATGTGTTATTTAAATTATTGATATATTAACTTAATCTCGGAGTTTGGCTGACAAAAACATTTGTGAAGTGGATAAAACCCTCACCGTTATCAACAGAGACATCTGACGGAGGAGAAAACACCTGAGAGAGAATAAAACACAGAGTTAAATAACTAATGTGAGTTTAAGACAATCATTCTTCACCAGTAGGTGGCGCTGCCAGCAAACCACCCGAACATAGTATATAAGAAAAAAAGTGAAAAGTGTTGCCTTGTCCAAATACCCACACTTGTGGTCTTTGCACTTGACCACTTGACCACTTATATGACGTATGTCCTGTATTTGGCCCAAGTGTTCAAGTGAGCATGAAGACCACACGTGTGTGTCGAACTTTTCATTACCTGATGGGACACACTTGTAGTGTGGTAAAAATGCAAGTGTTTAGCTTTATTTTAATTTTAAATACTTTGCATTTTAAAACAACTTCTAAATGTCTGTTCAGTAGTTCCTATAACATGACAATTTTAATTTGTGGTGCTTCTAATTAAGTGATAAAAAGCAGTTGCAAATGTTGTACAAAATAAATATCACCACTACTCATCGTTGCACCAAAAAAACGTAAAAACACTGTTTTTCTACTAAATTATATGTAATATCTAATTATTATATTAATTTTTTAACTTGCATTGGAAAGGTTTCCGTGACCTCTCGCGAGATCTCGGCAAAAAGTCTCACGATTTATTTCCAGAACATGATGCATGATGGGATACACTAAGCCTCGAATAGTGCTACGGAGCGGTATTCGAGATAGTGTGGGTTTAGTGTGCGTTAAGGGCACTGCGCCTCAAGTGGCCAAGACCGCAAGTGTGGGTATTTGGACGGTAAGGGTAAGGGGACGGTTTCTCTTACCGAAACGTCATCTGTGGTTTGCATCAGCACTCGAAGAGTCCTGAAAGTCGCAATAAAGAGACGTTCTGATCATTTTTAATACCATATTCTTGCATTCTTGAGATAGTATATTTGTGTACTACCTGAGCTCGGTCTTGATCTTCTCGTAGTCCTGCTGGGACTGTAACTTGGCCTGAAGTCTCTAACGAACAGACGGGACGTTAGTGAGAGTAAACGAGTCAACTGTTCCTTTAATAGCCGCTCCTCATTATGAAATGTTTCTACCTCTATATGCTGTGCTTTATTGGCCAGTTGCTGTTGCAGCAGAGCGACGTGATTGGCCGTTCGCTCCTGGACTTCCTGCAGCAGATGCTGAAGTCGTCGCACTTCCTGTTCCAGACGCTGAATGTGACGGTCTCTCATCGCAACCATCGCCGCCAAATCGGCAGAGCTACAAATCAGACGAAATTCATTACCATCTTCAATTAAATCAAAGAACTAAAATCTTAAGACAAACTTTTTTTATCTGGTAGTATATTTACATTTTATATCTATTAACATGTATATAGTACATTTTATATTTAACAATATATTCAGTGTCTACATTTTGTAATTTTTTTTACATAAGTATATTTAAAGTTTAAATTTAGCAATATATTTGCATTTATGTTTAGTAGCATTTGTATATATTATATTTAGCAATATTTTAAGTATATTTACATTTATATTAAGATATTTAAAATTAATTCTATTTACATTTATATGGAGTAAATTTTACATTTAGTATATTTAGGTTTAGTAGAGTATGTAGTACATTTATATTTACTTATACCTACAGTTTTTCTCGATTGCTTAAACACATTTCTTGAAACTATGCCTCGTATTCTCAAAACTGTAAACACAAATCCATAACGTCTCACCCAACTCCCCAAACATCCTATTTTCAGGTCAAAATGAAGCTCTACACTCAAAACCATTCACTCTTGCTGAAAAACAAACTTTTCCTTCAGACATCACACACACACGCTTTCAAAAACACACACACACACAAACAACATAGTATTACACACTGGTGCAATAAATTCAAAACAATATATCCAAAACTGGTAGCTCATGTTGCTTGTGCTTCTCCCCCTCAAAAACCTTTTCACATGAACACAGAAGACACAACCAATGTATACATTGGCACATTTTTATTCATTGATGTACTACACTGCATAACTGTAAAAAAAAAAAAAAAAAAAAAAATTTTCCCCCCACCCCCCCTTTTTTTTTTGGTCAACTAAAGTGGCTCGAATTTCATCTGAGACTGCTTGTCTCCTTACCCTTCTTCTCCCTCCTCCTCCTTCACCACGTCGTCCTCCTCCTCCACGTCCTTCTTCACCACGTCCTCCTCCTGCTCCTCCTTCTTCACCACGTCCTCCTTCACCACGTCGTCCTCCTCCTCCACGTCCTTCTTCACCACGTCCTCCTCCTCCTTCACCCCGTCCTCCTCCTCCTTCACCCCGTCCTCCTCCTCCTCCACCACCATCACGTCCTCCTCCTCCACCTATTCCTTCATTTCTCTGTGGATCCATTGTTCCACAGCTCAGTGAACGGATTCGGGCCCTTTTATCCATTTATTAAAGGATCTGATTGATGAGTGTTCTATTTTGACTCTTAGTGTTTCCACCTGGGTAATTGTTTGCGAATTGAGCTCAAGCGGTGCTGACTTGAGTGAACAGTATTGAATGCTAGTGCTTTCTAAATGACCACATGGTGTAAGCACTGAGAAATGTAGGGATTTGTGTGTAGAGTTTTGCAGTAACAGTTCACCAAATCTGACTCATGTGTTAAAGCAGGGGAATAGTGTTTATAGTTCAGCAAAATGGGTGTGCTTTTTGAAAAAAAAAAAAATGGCATTATGGTTTTGAAATTTTAGTTCAAAAGCCTGATTATAGTGTTTTAGCAATCGAGAAAAACTGTAATTTACATTTATATTTAGTAATATAATTTACATTTAAAATTTACTTGCACTTCTATTTAGTATGTTTACATAAATTTTTTGGTATTATATTTACATTAAAAATTATTTGTGTTTATATTTAGAAGAATGATACATTGTTAAATGATACATTCTACTTGTTTGTTGTTGCATACTGTTTCACTTTTATTACTATTGAGTAGTGTGCAGTATTCCATTCCAAACATAATTCATATATCATTACATTTTCATATCCAATATGTTGTCATCGGTTTATGATCCCATGCTAAATTCAAATGCATATCTGAACTACATCTGAAATCTGTTTTCGTCAGCAGCTTTAATGAGGATGTTTGAGCGGCACAGATGACATATTGATTGTCTCTATTGGTTTTATTGATCGTGATGATTGATTTGAAGCTCACAGGACACAGTATTGATTTCTGCACAGCCGGAGGAATATAAAGAAAGACCCAGAAACCAGACCCCATCATTTACAACAGTTTAGCACAGTTTAGTGCTAGCAGAAAATTACATTCACATGAAATATAATAAAACCGACAATGATTTTCAGACACATCTGTTATAATGCGGGTCCTGAGATGGTTGAACAGAAGAAAACAAAAACATTCGATTTTTTATTAAATATAACTATGATTTCATCAGTTGGATATGAACTGAGAAATTTATGATAACAATCTGACATGCACAAATGTTTTTCATATATGCATATATTACGTGTAGTTATGAAAATACAACCACTTTAATATGTGCATATTTTACTATTTAAACATATTCTCACGGTTTGTTTTCTGCTGAATTGTTTAATTACTGACAGGAAAAACGATCTCTCCTTCTGAACAAAGAAAATTTTGCACACCAGTCCACCTCAAAACCAAAAGCAGTCCTCTCACGGATCGATAACTGATCAATAATCAATAACAGGCCTCAAATGAGCCATCCATCCATCTATGTAGTTTATTTGAGTATCATTGATATATCATAATAAGATTTATTAATATTTTGAATCTGTTTTTATTTTTGTATTTGTATATTTTTATACAAAGTTTAGTCATTTTGTTGTGTGTTTTTTGTCGTTTTAAGCAGTTTTGGAGGGTTTTCATATACAGGTGCATCTAAAAACTAAATTTGAATATCGTGAAAAGTTCATTTTTTTGTAACTTATTTCAAAAAGTGAAACTTTCATATATTTCATATATTCTAGAATAGAAATTCTAGATTCTATTCTAGAACCAAAATCAGAATTGTGAGAGATAAAGTCGCAAATTACCTTTTTATTTTTTATTCTGGTGGAAACAAAAAACAGAATTGCAATATGTAAACTTGTGAAGAAAAACAGAATTTTTTCCTCAGAATTCTGAATTTATATCTCTCAACTCTGTTCTTTTTTTTTTGAAAGAACTGCTAGAAAAAAGTCAGAATTGTGAGATAAAATGTTGGAACTATCTTTTTTATTTTTTATTTAGTGGCGGAATTTAAGAAAAAAAACATTTGCAAGAGGTAAGCTGCGAGCGAGAATTCTACATTTAATTGATCTCAGAATTGTTAGAAACAAAGTCCGAATTGTGAGATGAAAAACCTTTTATATTTAATTCCGTGACCAATTTCCATACATTCCAGCACGATGCAAGTTAATGAGGCCTAGGAGCTTAAGAGGCATCTTCACTTCAATTCTGAATGATGCTCAATGCGTTATTATATGAATTTCTGAAAGAAAGCAGAAAATGGAACAAATGTAGAAATCGTGTGAATGCTACGGCTACTTTAACTTTCCTGAGCTCTGATACAAACCCTGAAATAACCTCCAGAGGAAGAGAGGTGCATCATTAAACAGCTGACCGCTTCTTCCATGCGTCCTGTCATTCTAAACCACATCACAATGGACCTTGAGCCGCGTGTGTCTGTGTCTGAGGGATCATCATCTACCTGTCACTTCCTAAACAGGGCATGTGTTATTTATATCGGCCAGTAGACAACAGCGTGCTTAATCTACAAAAGGCCGTTCCTCCGCGCCCCAATGTCCGGCTGCACTCGGGATCTCCTCCGTCCAGCAGCGCTCATGGTGAGTAACACCGGCTTCACCGGGATTTAGAGATGCTTCGTGAACCACCCGGACATTTGATTGAGCCAGATTTTAATTAGAGATCAACCGATATATCGGCCAGCGCCATTAATCGGCCGGACCATTTTGAGATGATATTTGACCATTTTGTGTAACCTCCAAAATAATATTATTTTCCATAATATCCATAGTCCTAATGTGCTTTTTTTTTTTTTTTCAAATTTTTTTTTTGTAGTTTAATATTGAGTTCATTTAATAGTTAGCACCTCATTTGATGCGTTAATCTTTTTAAAATATTTAATATAAGAGCTGAAGCAATGCAAATCTAATTAAAATAATCAAGGTAGATTATCCCACTGTTTTTTCCACCTAAATTAATACAAATAATAACCATATTTAAACATTCTCATTTTAGGCTCCAATATTAAAAATATTTAACAAACAGCTATATTTAGCTACATGTTTTTTTTTTTGCTAAAATTAATGTTATGAAAAATGCAAAAATATAAGTAAAATAAAATTATAATTTCAAAGTTGGAGCACAAAAAAACAATTTCAGTCTTTCTTCTTCAAAATGTCATGTTTAAGTTACGTTTAATTACCATTTCTTAGTAATTAATCGGGAAATTTACTAGCAATTGCTAAGTGAAAAATATTATTTACATTACATTCCTATAAGTGTGTCCTGGCAGAAAATCACAAGTACATTTTCTGTTCAATTTACTTAGGCCTACATTTACTTTAATCTTAAAATTTGCGATTTGTATTTCTAAATATTTGTAAAACACTTGTGAAAATGTCTTTTTTCAGATTAACATGCAAACTGGGTCTTATTTGTTTTTACAAATGTTCTTAAAGTGTGTCTAAGGCGTTTGAGTGATGCTTCAGATGAATCTCTGAATCTGCGTTTTTAATTGATTCATTCAGAGTTTGAGCTGATTCATGCAAGTGAATCAAACTTTAAAGCAGCTTTTCTTAGTTAAGCTTGAATAAGAAGGGAAAAACTAGTTCTTTAGGAAACTGCTCGAGACGTGTCTAACTAAAGAAGACCTGAACGTTTGTTTTTCAGGCACCAAAGAAAGCAAAGAAGAGGACGGCAGAAGGAGCGAACTCCAACGTCTTCTCTATGTTTGAACAGGCTCAGATCCAGGAGTTTAAGGAGGTCTGATCACTTACCGTCATGTCTGTCTCTGTCTCACCTTGACCAGCATCCTTACAGGAATAGTTCATCTAAATTAATATTCTGTCATCATGTATGACTTACAGAGAGGCTGTCAGAATCCAAAAAAGACTAAAAACATTAGCACATAAAAGTTTCATGATATGAAATTTCATGCCCTCTGTCTTATGATGCTTTGTGTGAGGAACAGACCCAAATTTATGTTGTTATTCACATATATAAAATCATATATACATTTTCTATAGAATTGTATTAGAATATTAGAAATGTTATAGGCCTATTAATTTTTTTTTTTTAAATATATAGATTATAAATAATAGCAATATATATATCGTACAATATTATTTTATTTAATCCAGTTTTTTCAAAAAAACATGTTTTATATATAACTGTAAAATGGCAGATGTGTCAAAATTATATCAATTAAAATTCAAAATTATATAAAATAAAACTACACACACACACACACACACACACACACACACACACACACATATAGTATTTATTTTATATAATTTATATAACTTCTTAAGGATTTTTTTAAATATAGGTTTATATATATATATATATATTAGTGCTGTCAATAGATTAATCGCATCCAAAACAAAAAATTTTGTTTACATAATATATGTGTGTGTACTGTGTATATTTATTATGTGTGTGTGTGTGTTATTTTTAAGAGGAAAAAACTGCATTTTTATACCATTATATTAACACAAAACCTTTTTATTTTATGTATTCTTATATATTTCATATACTTATTTTACATTTTACATGTTTTATTTTAATTATATATATATATATATATATAGTATTATTTTATTTATATACTGTATATATATATATATTTTTTTTTTTTTATATTTTTGTTTAAATAGCTTTAAACATTTAAACAGGAAATAACTTTTTTTTTAAATAATTTTTAATATATTTGGATAAAAACGTATTTTATTTGTTTACCTAATTTGTTTTAATTATATTAATAATTATATATAATTTAATAATTTATTTAATGAATATATATTGTATTATTTTATGTTTTATCATTTTTTTAAATGTTTAAAAAAAATAGTTAAATAGTTGAATTAGAGGAAATAACTAAAAAAAAAATTCTAATATATATGGGTAAAAACTCTGATTTAAAAACTCTGATATAGCCACTTTTATTTTATATATTTCTGTATATTTTATATACTTTATATGCACATATATGCTTATATATATATATATATATGCTTATATATGTATACATATATAAATATAATGTTTTTATTTATTTAATTCTTTAAGATTTTTAAAAATATGTATATATATATATAATAGTAAAAATCATAGGAAATATAAAACAGAAATAGGACTCAAAAGCTCAGATTCGGTCAAGTTTAATTGCAGCTTGTGAGCTAGCACATGTGTTGAATCACATTTCCCATCATGCTCCTCTTCTGTCTGGTAACAGGCCGGCTCAACGTGAAGCAGGAGGAGATTGATGAGATGCTGAAGGAGGCGTCGGGCCCGATCAACTTCACCGTCTTCCTCACCATGTTCGGAGAGAAACTCAAAGGCAAGTTTTCAAGCGATGAGACATTGATCTTGAACATTGAAAAGCAAGTTTACTGCATTAAAAATCAATTGTGAGATACAAAGTTGCTGCCTGCATAGAAGATGGTGATGTTTTGTGCAGGCCTTTTATTGCTAAACTAATCTGTGAGTCAGAGAGTTTGATGGAGGTTTGTTTGATCGCAGGAGCCGATCCGGAGGAAACCATCCTCAACGCCTTCAAAGTGTTCGATCCCGAGGGGAAGGGAATCCTGAAGAAGGAATAGTAAGATGTTCAGTGCATTATCCAAGCTGTTTTAGCTCGGAAACACAAACACTTGACCATTATTGTTTTGTCTTGTGAATAACATGCATATGAAAGAAACAAATTAACCCTCATAATGCATTTGGGTCAGTTTTGACCCAGTAGAAATACATAAAAATGTAAAAAAAAAAAAAAAATGCTTTTAAGACCCTCAAAATACACATCATAAATTTTTTTCAGATTTTTTTACAATTATTTTTTAAGACATATAAGCATTTTAAAAATGCTTTCACATTTCGTGTTCAGATCATTTTTGACCCGGATATGTATGGAGCACCATAGGTGTCAAAAACACTTTTATTAAATTATCTATCAAATTAAATTAGTGTCAAAAATGTTTGTAAAATATATTTGAGCCTTTTCCTCATATCTCACACACTTTAGGAACTGAATTTTGTTGCGAAACATGAATACGTATGTCTATTGAAGAAGCAATGCGGCATGAAAAATTGATCTCTTTTTTCATCTGAAAGTAAAGTAAAATAAACTTCTGTGTTTAAGCAATACTTTGCATTTTCACTATAAATAACCATTATTCCTTTTCTTATCAGTTTTATTTTAGTATCATTTATATTTTCTGTTAATATTTTGAATTTAGCTTAAGAAGTTTTGTCATATTTATTTAATAATATTTATTATACATATTTCTAGTAATAATTATATTTATTATATTTGATCATTATTATATTTTATACTACGTTTATATTAATTTTGTTTATTTCAGTTTTAGTTAGGCTATTTTAGTACTAAACTAGTCAGTTTAAACTAAATGAAAATTAGAAGACTGAAATAAAAGAAGTAAAATGAAATATATTTATGTTGTTTTGACGTTGTTTCATGGGAAGAAAATATGTAGGTTTCATCAATTTCATTGAATCCGATGGAATTAATACTGGAAATCTCAGATTTTATATTCTTATAATTTCTTACAGTAATATATTCAATCAAGACGTAATTTTATATCATTTTTATAATGTAAAATATAATTATAATATCCAATTTTTGTTTTGGTGTTGTTCATGTGCAGTTTGAAAATTCAAAGAATTTAAAATAATATGTAATAAATAATATGTAAAAATGTAATAATCATTATATATTATTATATATATATATAATAAAGATTTGTGTGTGTGTATGTATGCATATATATATAAAATAAATTTTTTTAATGCATTATGAGGGTTGACACTTATTAAGAAAGTGTGTTTTCCGTGTGTTTTTGATGCGTCTCTCCAGTATTACTGAGATGCTGACCACGCAGGCCGACCGGTTTTCTGCTGAGGAGGTGAGGCACGTCTCACATGTGTGATGCTTGATGGTTGCCGTGGATACCGTGTCAGCACCACTGACTGCCGTGTTGTTTCAGATGGAGCAGATGTTCACCGCGTTCCCTCCAGACGCTGCGGGAAACCTGGACTACCACAATCTGGTCCACGTCATCACTCACGGAGAGGAGAAGGACCAGGAATAGTTCACTCGCTCCTCAGCCAATCACAGTGCTCCCTGCGTGTTTGTACCCGCCCACTTGTTTATGACTGACAGGCTTGAAACGGATGTAGTTACTGAAACAAGTATGTTCTGATTTTTTAACGTATGATGATGTTGTGTTGATGTTTGCACCTTTGGCATGAAACCTGCCAGAATTTACTTACAAAAAATATTGTTATTGGTAAATAAATAAATCAATATGAAATACTGATTTGAGTGCAAATGATTTTCTTGTGTGAAAAGGAAATAATTTGATTTGAAAACCATATGTGTTTTTTGTTGACTATCATCAGGCTTTTATGGCTCATATAGTCTGATATAGTGAGAATATGGAGGAAAAAACTGCTCTATTTTATTCAAAAACTCAAACTGAGCTAAATTATGCAATTTGTTACAGATGCTGATATTTATATGATGAAATTCTGATTCTTGTGCTGTAAATCAGTGAGATCTTTAAAATCAGTCAAGATTTGACCGCAGAAAGACTCTGAAGCAGCAGCTGAAGCTGTATGTTTGTACAAATTATACTAAAAGCGATTAATTTTTAACAGATCAGGTTTTAAATGTACTTTTTGGTGACCATACAAACTCTTTTTCCAGGATATGTCCTGTCCAGGATTTCTAAATAGCCTAAAATGTCCGGGTTTTGTTTTCCAGTTGTTTTCAGTGAATATCATTCTATCAGTCACTGAAGTTTGGCTGTGTGTTTGTGTGGGTGTTTTCTATCCCTCAGTGACTCTCAGAACAGGTGGCAGTACTTTTATTTTCTGCTGGGATAAAGTCAAAGCCTGTGCTGTTATTTCTGTGTGCAGCCTGTAATCTAATACAGTCTTAATGTAGCGGCCCGAGACAATGAGCAGCGCTGTCTGATCCAGCGCGCTTTCACGGAAACCTCCGGGTATCTGATGTCTGTCTATATGGCAAGCCGGTTAATATTTAATCCTTAAACCCTTCTAGTATCTATTTTCATGCTATTTTCACTAGTGCATTTTTAAAAATGAGAACTAGTACTTATTCATGATATACTAGTTCTCAGGGGCGGCGCTAAGGGGGCTGAAGCCCCGAATGTTATTACCATGCCCTGTATGCATCATCACTGAGTTTTCATGTGCATTAAAATCATTTCTGTTAGAACCGCAGATTTACTCTCTACACTCCTCTCGTTCGCTCCCATAAAGAACCGCCCATGAGGCTCGTACTTCTGAGCGACATGTAAACTGGCCAACCATCGATAGCTTCAGGTGTTTGTAACTTTCTATTCGATATAATACCGGCCTTGCAATCCTTACAAATTAGGTTATTTGTTACAGAGCACTGTCATTGCGAATATATATATATATAATCAAAGTATATACGCAGTCTTTGGGACGCACACACATGCATTTAGAGCGATTATATGTTTTGTTAGCATGGTCTGTGGCAGACTTTTCTTCGTGTCAGGGCAATAATTCAATAAACAAGAAGTAAATATAAGCGGCTTAAATTGTAGAGACAATGAATATTGTGTTTTGCTCTATTTCACTAAAATGGTTCCAAACAAAGCCATGTTGTGCATCTCTAGCAGGTTCCATACTGAATGAATTTGCGTTTTTGAACGAATCGAGTGAGTCAGTGATCCACTGATCCATTCATAAAAAGTTTATTACTTCGTTCCTGAATGAATCAGCCGTTTTGAAAGAGTTGATTGAATAAATGACTCAAAGACTCATTAAGACAGTGGCTTGCCACCACCTACTGGCATTTTTTGTTTTTATCTCATAACATTATTTATGCAATATGTGCAGTGTAAATGCATTTACAAGTGCTAAAAAATAAGTGTATAGAGGCTCTATATTAGAGCCCTGCATGTTTAATTAGGCTAAACTTGGCTTTTTTAAAATAAAAAATAAAAATAAAGGCACTTTGCCAAAGCAGAATTTAAACATATATATATAAATAGTACAAGAATCGAACAAAAAGTTATAGTATTTAATAAATAAGTACTAGTAACTAATGGATACTTACTAGAAATATTTAAAAAGACACTAGGCACTATTAGAATAACTACTAGTTTGTAATAAATAAGAACTTGTATCTAATGAATAAGTACCAGTATCTTTAACAAGTTACTAGTACCTAAGAATAAGCACTTGTAGCTAAAGAATAAGCACTAGTAGTTAATGAATAAGTACTAGTACTTCATGTCATAAATACTAGTAGCTAAACAAATCTAAGTACTAGTAGCATGAATACTAGTATGTTTTAAGGATTGAATGTTAAAACAGCTTGCCATACGCTGATCATCTCTCAGCACCGCTGCTCGGGTCATGACTGCCAAAGATGAGGGAGTTGTGTTAGTGATGTTTGCTGTTCTATTAAACACACACATAAACATGTAACTCAAGAATTCCTGTGTCTGACGTGCTCCTCTTCTAGTCATTGTGTGTTAGCTGTAGTGTTAATCCAGGGTCTGGATGGGCTGGTATTGTTGGTAACAGACTGGAAACATTAGTTAATGCGCTGTGAATGAACATGAACTAACTTTGAACAACTGTATTTTCATTAACTAATATTAACAAAGATTAATAAATACTGTAATAAATGTATTGTTCATTGTTTGTTACATTAACTAACATTAACTAATGGAACCTTATTGTAAAGTGTTACCAAAGTGTTTAATTAACATTCAGCGTCACACACATTATTGTGAAATTCAGCTGCGCTTCCTCCCATTTCCTCCACCCTATTTTTCCTCGTTCGTGCAGCTGTGCTGTATTCATCCGCCCGCTGGTTTCCAGCAGCTGTGCTGCACTGCTGTTGCTGCATGCGTGTATCCTTCCGCAGAGCCGGTGTGCCTCCGCCGCAGCACGCGCATCTTACAGCTCGCTCCAAGCCGAGACCTTATATCTTTTGCTTAGAGTTTCCAGTGACAAATCTGTTTATTTTCATTTTATTTGACGTGTCCGGTGTGTTTGGAGTAGTCATGGCTGACATCGACAAACTCAACATAGACAGCATCATTCAGCGTTTGCTCGAGGGTGAGTTTCACGTCAAGAAATGGCTAAAATGTCCTTATAATAGGATAACCGATTTAAAAATGATTTTTTTTGTAGCATATGGATATGCATATGACTGATTTATCAGCTATCTGGGTCGTGTTTAGAGCTGTTGAGCTAAGCTAACACGGTTAGCAGAGCGTTAAATGCAAAATACACAATATAATGCTGACAGTGTGATATTAAACACAGCTTTGACCGTTCAGAGCACTTGTTAAGCTCCCACATTCGTTAAAAATGGCAGAAATGGAAATGTCAAAATTGTCCAGGCCTAGTTGATGTGCATGTATATTTTTATCTATTTCAGCTCAGATGTCATTTATCTTTGAGAGTGTAATCTTTATAAAATTATTATATATTTTTTTGCAGTGAAGATGTGAGAACCCAGTTTGAATGGACTGAAATAATTTCAAAAACATGACACAAACTCATTTAGTTATTATATGTATATTTTATTTTCTACTATAAGTTTATTATGCAAGTGAATGTTTTATGATGTTATTGCTTTATTGTATGCATTATAATAAAGCAATAAAAGACTTAACTAGAGTGATTATGCACAACTTTTATTGTTGCGTTGTATACAGTGTAATGCAAATTCTTGGTTAATGATAAATGTATTTGCGTAACTCACTGCTGGTTTCGGTTTGTGCAGAATTTTTATATGCAGAGCAGTTTATCATCGCTCATCTAATGTTTTAGCTGGATGCTTTGACTCGTATAGATGCAATGAGTTCTTCCAGGTGTGTTTTATGTGTTAACTTTTTATTTATTCATCACCGAGGGGCTAAAGGCCCCTAGCAGTTTATTTAGCAGTGACGTCAACACAAGACTGTATTTGTATACATTGAAGTCTGTCAAATAAACTTGCTTTTGTCATCTTAGGATTGTTTCTAGAGGTCGACCGATAGTGGATTTTGCCGATACC
>NW_015506379.1:266670-268108 GCF_001515645.1 Sinocyclocheilus grahami
GACCTATATTATAGCTCTATAAATGAAGCACACAGACTTTATTAGAGCCACAGAAAGACAAACGTTTTGCTGAAAATGCACAATACACAATTCATTATGTACATTAACAACGATTCGGGACCAATATAATGTAATTTAAAGGAAAACTATGTGAATGGCGCTCTGTGGCGCGGCAGGATTTTCTGTCGGCTGCATTTAAGTTTCCCGCTCTGTTCAGCGTGCAGTATCACGTGTCTAAACAAATAGCACGTGCTGTCAATGATTTCAACCACTAGAGGCCGCTCTCGCACTGTGTAATGACAGCAGACCCTTCTCAGCCGCTCCAGCAATAGACGCAATCCGGAAAACTATCGGCATGGATTTTTGATGATAACCGATAGTTCCAGCAATCAACTATCGGTGCCGATTAATCGGCAAAAACCGATACATCGGTCGACCTCTAATTGTTTCCATACAGTGTGAAATAGAAGAGTGATTGGAATGGTTTTGTATATTACTTTAATGCTTTGTATTGTGTTTGCATTCGTTTTTAACATCGTAAAGTAGAGATATGTCATCATTTGGCACGTAAACATGGATGTTCTTAATTTATGTGCGCTAAAGAACAGAACATGCACACCTTGAATCATTCTCAGAAATGCTTGTAGAAAAGAATCGGCGTGATTAATTTATTATGCCTCATCATCTAGACTAGGGTGGTGTTCAAATCACTAATTAAAGGCATTTTAATGTATTTTTATAACTGTTATGTTTCTTTTGATTAAGGCTTTATGCCTGTGATATGTCAGGATAGTGTAGAAGTGACAGGAAAGCAATGGATTCTGGAATTGACCTGATGCAGACTCGCGTCCCACTGTGCCAAATGTTATTTTTTTGCTCTATTTGTGGCTATTTTTGTTTTGCATTTGACTTTGTGTTCGAGCCAGACATATTTTTTCATGTGGGCTGCTCTCACGATACTCTATAAAGCTAACTGTGTTTCTTAGAAACATCTCCCTGTTTTTTCCACCTCGTCAGAGTTTACATGGAGCCAGTTGCACCACCTGCATGTTTATTGCTATACAGCCTAGAAACCAGACCGGGGTGTGTGGACTGCACCTATATCTGCTCGACTAGCATTAGTACGGCTGTTCCCTTGGCAGTCTGCTCCCGTTACATAACTTCACTTGGTTTAATGCCGCCCAAAGTGGTGCCAGGACCTGCCTCATACTTCATGGGTGGAGAATATCAGTCCGTGGAGACCGAGTCCTTCTCAGATTCATGAAATGAAGTGTCGAGGATGAAGAGCGGAATACATTTAAAGGAATATTATAAAAAATAGCTGAAAATGTGCTACCTCACAGGCCATCCAAGATGTAGATGAGTTTGTTTCTTTTCCGGATTTGGAGAAATGTAGCCAATGGATGCTCTGCAGTGAATGGGTGCCGTCAGAATGAGA
>NW_015506379.1:268548-282834 GCF_001515645.1 Sinocyclocheilus grahami
TAAAACTAAGGGATGAGTATTATTCATTTTCACTGAAAACCAATCAAAAACATCCACCCAAAATTTAGAAGTAAAATCACAGCAGTACAAAAGGTGTTCAAGAGTTTCAGGAAAACATCCATTCCCCTACTGGATGTTTCCTAAACAGAATTTCGTAATTAACCTAAAATACGGTCAGTCACTAATAGATGAAACGGTATGATTGTTTGAGGATTCACACTTGATTATTGGCTTTTTTATGAACTTAAAAAGTGATCATTGCATGTTATTGTAATTACTAGCTTAATGATACATAAACCAAATGCATTTGTACTCATTGTACCAGACTGTAATATTTAGCTAAGGACTCACTTAGTTGGAAGTAAAACTCTGAGTACTTCAAGTATAGTCATGTACATCGAGTAAACACAACAAAGAAGCTCTGAGTGATTGAAGTCCTGTATATCGAGTCAAGTAAGCTGCACAAGAAGATTCAACTATTCAGCTGTTGTTTAGCGTAGTGTTCGTACAGCATGTGAGCTCACGAAGGTGTAGTTAGAAATGTGTGTCTCGTTCCAGGGAGTTTCAGATGCTGAATGACGTGGCACTGACTTCACCCGCATAGCTGAGACACGTTCGCCAAAGTCATTCAACTTGTGCATGCTTCATCTTTTGGCTTCGATCACTCTAAAGCTCCAAACTCAAAGCTTCGCCGCACGTGTTTTAATCATTCAGAAGGGTTTTTCGCATCTAGCGGCGGATCTCCCGCATCGACAGCTGTGTTGTCTTTGTAGTGGAAGTGCTGCGAGAAACAGTTGGTGCTGCTGGAGGAAAGTCCAGCTTTGTGGAGCACTGACTCATAGTATGCATACTAGCACAGTCACAGCATGAAACCTCGTGATGTGCGCCAGTGTCGGGGAAGCGGCTTTCAAGCTTTTTATGGGGGCTATTTGTTTTTTGTTACGTAAGTAGCAGATTATATAATTTAGCATTTCAGAGCAGTGTTTGTCTGTCACAAAAACAATGAGGAGCTCAAATAATCTTGACGGCAATATACTCGAAAACAAAAGACGGCTTATAGTACCAACCCTCTACATTGCGAGTAAATCACTCGCATATGCGACTAAATCTTACTCTGGGCGACTAAATAATGTCTAACATTAGCCATTGGCTAATAAATTCTTAGATTTGTACACGCCAGTATGTGTGTGAGAGGCGTTCAACACAGATTTTCACTCGATAAACACGCTGACTGAGCGCTTGAGAGTTGGCGCACCGTAAACTAGAATGAAGGCGCACGACTCGCCGGCGCTTTACTGATATCGCTGTGTTCCTCACACATGCAAAGAGAGAGAGCGAGAGTCTTGCATACCATGCTGAATCGACGCGCTACATGTAAACCATATTCTTTGTTATATTTTCCTGTCAAAATAACAGAGTTCATTTAGAATTATTCAGCTTTTAAGAACCAGCAGAAGATATGCCGGTTTCTCGGCAGTGGGCGGAGCTAATGCGCGAACTGCTCTCGTTGGCTGGCGCTCATCTATTACCCTCCCCGTTTTACTTTCAGCAAATCAGTTCGAGTGAACGCTGACAACGTGATTAATATTCATGAACCCAGCAGATAATAATAGTAGTAGTAGTAGTATCTTTTAATAATAATTACTATTACCTATGACCAACAATATCTTAAACACCACCACCAAATCGGCAAAAACCTCAATTTGTGGATGTCCTCATTTGTAAAACTGTTAGAAAAATAAACAAAGTTTTTTTTTACTTTTGAAATTGTAAAAATGCAGAAAGATTTCTGTGAGGGGTAGGGGTGCGTTTAGGTTCAAAAGTGTATAACTATCTGTATATAAAAACACTCGAAGTCTATGTAATGTCCCCATTTAGATAGCTAAGTAAATGCGCGTGTGTGTAAAATAGTATTTCAGTCTGGCGAGTAAACAAAAAATTTGACTAGCCAATGGTGATTATATTGCCAAGGTGTGCATAGAGGGTTGAGTACTAAAGAAAACACCCTATTTTATATCTGCCTGCATCCAAAACTTAGTCACACCCATCAGTATTTAAAGGGACAGTGCACTCAAAAACGTTGCAGGTTTTTGACGTCTTGACTCTTTGTTGCGTTTTCCGTCAGCGCCGTGCTGCTCTTGGCTGAGTAAATGATGCCAGTTTCATTATTGGATGAATGATTCCTTTAAGAAAGCTTCAGCTAAATGGCGACTTGACATCATCTCGTTGAATAGCGTCACTGAGCACTCGTTAAAAGAGCCCTTTGCTCATTGTTGTGGCTGCTGTTATAAGTCTCGTAAAAATAGAAATGCTGGGCAGTAACAGGCCGTCGTGGTGCACAGGCCAGCCTTTGACTATTCCCTGGAGTTCCAGCGCAATAAAAACGCGATCGATGTGAAAACTGCGAACATTGCGAGTGGGGAGGAATAAGACTGTGGGATGATCCGTGTGCTTTCGGGAGAGGCTGCTTTGCACATTAGGGATGAATCCTGTAGGTCACTTTGATCCTCTGCAAGTCGGCCACGTCTGCAGACAGGAAGACAAACCTAACCTACTTCCCTTCCCTGTGCTGACGGATCACAGAAAGGCCATTAGAAACACACGTTTGTCTGCATAATACCACAGGTTTCCCTGCAAGCTCAAGTAGTGTTTGTCCAGAATTACTGCAGGGTCTGGATTCACAACTCTAGACGCACGCTTGTGAGAAACTGTTGCTCAGCTAACCAGATAATTACATGAACGATGACGTCTGATGGTGATTTAGGCTAAGTGTTGATAAATTGTCCACATCTTTGTTTGATCTTACAGCTGTAGGCAGAACTGTGGGCTTATTACTTATTATTAAAACTTATATAAATGTTTTATGCCTTCATTTGATTACATCAAAAAAAAAAAGAATAGTAAGTAAAATAAGAACTAAAAGTATAAATACATTTTCTTTGTATTTAGCTTGTATCAAAACATAATTCCAGAAAAACATGAAACCAACACAGAATTTCTGGGGGATAAAAATTAACAAGAAAATTTCATAGGGCCCTATTATTGTAAACATTTTAATAAATTATTAAATTGTTAACGTTTTATGAATTTCGTTGCTTAGACATGCTTTTTGATTCTTGCAAGTTAAACCATTAAAAAGGAATTAAGAAAAATGTAAACCGAAAACACTGAAATTTGGAAAAATAAAAAGCCCTATAAATACATTTTTTGTTAAAATTTTCATTTAAATTTTAAGTTTCGTGATTTCAATTCATGCTTTTTGATTACTAAAATGTAAATTTAAATGTAAAAAAACTGAATTTGAAAAAAGCGTTTTTTTAATTACTTGAAATTAAATGTTTAAAATAAAGTTCAAAATAAAAATAAATAAAAAATGGTTTAAAATAAAGTTCAAAATAAAAATAAATAAAAAACCTTAAACTTATCTCAGTTAGTTACCAAGACATTTAGCATTTTTGTGTAGTTTAAGCCTAAGTACTAAAATAAATTAAAGCAAAACTGAAATAGAATGGCATAAAAACTATGTACATTTAAAAAAACAGTAATAAAAAATTATAAACTTAATGTATAACAAAATTAATAAAACTAACTAAAATGAAAATAAAAATGTAAAAATAAACTCAAAATATAAAATGGGAACTATAATATTATATCATTGATACTACTATAAAAACACTGTGTTTTTAAATCATTGAGTGTCATAAATTTAATCATAATTACACAACTGTCATTTGTGATCATTTATTGCTTGCTATTATGTATTTTCCATGGCAAAGCTCAAAGAGCCGAACTAGTGCTTTAGTTAACTGTAGGTTTGTTTGTGCGTTTGCAGTGAGAGGGTCGAAGCCTGGCAAGAACGTTCAGCTGCAGGAGAACGAGATCCGTGGATTGTGTCTGAAATCCCGCGAGATCTTCCTCAGCCAGCCCATCCTCCTGGAGCTGGAAGCGCCGCTGAAGATCTGCGGTGAGAAACACAAACGCAGCAGATATACCATATTAAAAACAGAAATGCAGAATCTCTACTACTGTCAAATGTCTTTCAGAGTTGGTTCTCAAAGTCTACATTCAAAGGTCCAAATCTGAATTTTCATCAGTGTCACAGGTCCGGACCGGAACAATTGGTTATTACAAATAGTGGTCAACCGATTTATCGGCAAGGCCGATATTTGGCATTTTTCAAATATCGGCATCGCCGATAAGTTTTTCTGTTTGGCCGATGCGTTCGAGGCGGGACTTTTATTTTGACGGCGCTGCCTGAGCACACAGTGCTCACATTCTCCCTCTTGTTCGCTGTTGTCGTTAACAGTTCTGTCTAATACGGATAGAAATATTGTGTAATAATCAGATAGAACTGTTAAACAAAGGCATTAAAATGTACGCATTTAAGCTGTCAGATCGTGTGAAGTGTGCATTTGTATCCTGCATGATTCTCTGCGTGATGGTCGGTCCATTCGAATTGAATGATGTGCGATCCTGAACTCGTGATTTCAAATTATGCTGTGCTTTATGCATTTGCCCGCTGTCATATTCATGTCATTTTCACTGTGCTGTATGTAAAATGAGTGTTACCTTGGCTTTATTTGAAAAAAAATATGATTCCCAATGCACACAATCTCCCAGTGCCCTGTTGGTTACAGTGTTTACTTTCTTTTTAATTATATTTTTATTAAATATTTATTTATCTGTGAAAAATACTTTGTCATCAAAGTATAAGTATGTTTATTTTACACATTTGAAAAAAAAAATCTATTTTTAAATGTTTTAAAATTTCTTGAATATTAATTAAAATAAATAAAATTATATCGGTTTTATACATCGGCCATCGGCTGTCAAAAAACACATATCGGTCGACCACTAATTACAAAACTTGTTTTTAATAAACATACATAACATGCATAACAAATAAACATTAATTTTTTGAAAAAATAAAGTGCCCTTTGCATTCAAAATACATTAATAACAAGTGCAAAAGTGACAATTAATTCAAGTGTCAGCAATAGAGGTCGACCGACAAGGGTTTTTCTCTGGCCGATGCCGATATTTAGAAATAAGGGCAGCCGGTGGCCGATATATGATGCTGATTTTTTGTCCGATATGTTTGGCCGATTTTATATATTTTTTTCCCCTTTATCTCATAAAAGCAAGTTTGAGTAAATGATTATTGCAGGGCACAAGATGGTAATAGTAGTAGTAGCCTAATTCATAGTAATAATACATGGCTCAAAGCACCTTCTCAAAACAGTTCTGAAGCATGCTTTTTTTTAATGTTTGCTGACAGACACCAGTGTTTCCCACAGACTTGCAAATGCAAATTCATTCTCTGCCAGCAGGAGGCGCTGTTGGAGCAGAAGATATATAGCGGTTTCCACGGTAACAGCTGTAATCTATAAGCGCTGCGCTCATAAACGTTAGGAAAGATTAAATGAAAATGACATCAAAGCTTTTCTGAAGACGATCGGTTCTTTTCAAAGATACATTCATATAAAAACACCCCCGCTGCATTTTAATTTTGAAACATGCAGTGCTCAGTTTATCCAATAAAGTAGAATCCTTTTAGAAATCTGATTGTGGCTGTCAGTTTTGATACTGTGACGGGCCGCCCCTTGGACACTGCTATAAGTCAGATGGCCATAATCTAAGTGATAACAAAAAAAAACACTCATATCAGCAGTGAAATGTCGCCTGATTATGTCAAACATCATACGCTCACTGGATGTCATGACAACAAATGTCATGAAGGAAAGGTTTCACTATCTCCTTCGCTTTCATTTCGGACCATCTCCAAAAAGACATTAAAAAAACTAAACAAATGATTTACAAGTTTAACATGCGTTTATCAAAGTAGGAAATAACCAGTGCTCTTGAAATACGAAAAGGAGGCGGGTCCGGACTTTGAGAAGCACTGGTTTAGCCTGTCATGTTGTTGAAATAGTCAGCGAATGAGACGCTCTCCTCTCCACAGGCGATATCCACGGGCAGTACTACGACCTGCTCAGACTCTTCGAGTACGGAGGATACCCACCTGAGAGCAACTACCTGTTCCTGGGAGACTATGTGGACCGAGGGAAGCAGTCTCTGGAGACCATCTGTCTCCTGCTGGCCTACAAGATCAAATACCCTGAGAACTTCTTCCTGTTGAGGGGAAACCACGAGTGTGCGTCCATCAACCGCATCTACGGCTTCTACGATGAGTGTGAGTGTCCAGTAGATACTGTGCTGTGCCATGATTACTACCTATGAGTTCCACGATGCAGAAAACCCGTCTTTTACCCGTAAACCTCTGTTGTGCAGAGGTTTACCACCATTTTTTGTATGACTTGATTTGTGTCCCTGCAGCACAAAAGCAGTGTTAAGTCGCTGGGGGATATTTGTAGCAATAGCCAACAATACATTGTATGGGTCACAATTATACATTTTTCTTTTATGCCAAAAATCATTAGGATATTAAGTAAAGATCATGTTCCATGAGGATATTTTGTAAATTTCTTACCGTAAATATATCAAAACTTAATTTTTGGTTAGTAATATGCATTGCTAAGAACTTCATTTGGACAATTTTAAAGATGATTTTCTCAATATTATGATTTTTTTGCACCCTCAGATTCCAGATTTTCAAATAGTTGTATCTAGACATCAATGGAAAGCTTATTTATTCCGCTTTCAGATGATGTATAAATTGCAATATTAAAAAATTGACCCTTGGTTTTGTGGTCTAGGGTCACATTTGTATTAAATCATAAATGCTCAAAACTTAACAATTTTTTAGTGTGCAACAACATGATTCTGATTTGTGACCCTGGAGCACAAAACCAGGTGCCAGTGTCAATTTTTCAAAATTGAGATTAATGCATCATCTGAAAGCTGAATAAATAATCTTTCCATTAATGTATGGTTTGTTAGGAGAGGACAATATTTGGCTGAGATACAACTATTTGAAAATCTGGAATCTGAGGGTGCAAAAAAATCTAAATATTGAGAAAATCATCTTTAAAGTTGTTCAAATGAAGTTCTTAGCAATGCATATTACTAATCAAACATTAAGTTTTGATATATTTACGGTAGGAAATTTACAAAATATCTTCATGGAACATGATCTTTACTTAATATCCTAATGATTTTTAGCATAAAAGAAAAATCTATAATTTTGACCCATACAATGTATTGTTGGCTATTGCTACAAATATCCCCCAGCGACTTAACACTGCTTTTGTGCTCCAGGGTCACATTTAAGGTGTCCAGATTGTTTGGCTGTATATTGTAATCACTAATCCTGCTGGAACACTACACCTTCATGGATGTTCACATTAACTTAATCCGCCACATGGACAGAAGCAAATGCATAAGCAGATTCCACTGCATTTAACCCTGTTTTAAACTCTAATAAGAGCTAAACATGCACTTTAAGCAGAACTCTGTGACTCTTATTCAGTGCAGGATTAATTATTTAGCGCCGTTTATGTGTATTTTTTAGCAGAGTCTGTCCCTCTAGAGCTCTTTATATTCATTTACATTTTAACCACTTTTAAATAATAAAACCTGTAGGTGATATTAAGCTCATGTTTGTGTGTTTAGGCAGGAGACGCTACAACATCAAGCTCTGGAAGACGTTCACAGACTGTTTCAACTGTCTGCCCATAGCTGCCATCGTTGATGAGAAGATCTTCTGCTGTCACGGAGGTGGGTGTGGAGCAGAAATCCTCTAGACTTACTCCTGATAAACAACAAGAGCCGGCTCTTCTGCTACGTGGAATGTCGTGAATCTGCGTTTTTATGGTATCCAAACAAGCTCACACTTTTTCCAAGGGCAACTTTTTAGGCATTTTTCAAAACATCGTATGTGTGACTGTGCACAAGTCTGATGTCGAGTCCAAGTTACGTCACCGGTCTAAGGCTAAATCTCAAATCCGCTTGTAAACCTTTTTCTACATGTGACAGGTTAGTTTTATAAACACAGTTACTGGACATTTAGTTTAAAATTCTTATATTAGTTTGCTACATAAATGGCCAGTTGCTGGATATTTTGTTTAATATATATTTTTTTAAATATATTAAAAAATATTTTCAATTAAATATACACTACTGTTCAAAAGTTAAGGGTCGGTACATTTTTATAAAAATGTTTTGAAAGAAGTTACTTCTGCACACCAAGGCTGCATTATGTGATCAGAAATACAATAGAAATAGTAATGTTATGAAATATTATTCCAATTTCAAATAGCTGTTTTCTGTGTGAATCTCTATTAAAGTGTAATGTATTTCTGTGATGCGCAGCTGTATTTTCAGCATCATTCCTCCAGTCTTCAGTGTCACATGATCTTCAGAAATCAGTATAATATGCTGATCTGCTGCTCGAGAAACATTTCTGATTATTATCAATGTTGAAAACAGTTGTGCTGCACAATATTTCTGTGGAAACTGTGATGCATTTTATTTTTCAGGATTCACAGATGAATAGAAAGTTCAAAAGAACAATATATTTTTTAATAGAAATCTATTATAAATGTCTTTACTGTCACTTTTGATCAATTTAATGCAGCCTTTATTAAAATAAAAACAAAGAAATTAAAAACCAAATGTATAATTGATTTGATACATTATATAATCTTAATCTCAGTCAGAGTGCTAAAAAAATAAAAACGGATGCAACTGAATTAAAAACAGTATTTAATGATATATTTTAATACAATGATATTAGTGCAACAGTGATCGAGTACTCTGCCGTGACAGCGATGATCGATCATGAAAACGATGATCGTGATTGGTTATAGCAGCACTTTGGGCGGCACCCTGAGCTCTGATTGGTTAGCTTGCCACAGCATGTGGTCCAAAGAGAAGCATGGCTTTGAAGTCACATAGTGATGTCTGGGCTAGCAACATACATATCTGATTAATCTAATATAGGATGCATTGGGAAATTATTAACATTTATTAACATGCTGAATGCGCTGCATATTACCAGTGTTTAATTTCATGCTCAAATGCGATGTCCGATATTGTTATTTGAGATGGTCATATTGCTTTTAGATGTTTCTTTTTTTTAAATACTGATGTTATAATAATGCAGCAGTGCTTTTTTCAGCATATTTGTTCAACATTAGGCATACTTCAATTAAAAAATGTTCGTACTTCATATGGCTTTGAAAACACGCGGGGGCTATTTCAGGAATCACTTGATAATGTAGATAAAATATAGCACAAATCTGCCATAAACATAGCATTATAATGAGAACTTTATAGAATGTAAAATCTATATTATAAAAGTGCATCACGGAGCTCTCGCGCTCTCTCAATTCAATTCAATTCAATTCGTGCTTTATTGGCATGACAATTGTTACAATGTATTGCCAAAGCATAGTGTTTACACTGAATCTAGAACAGATATATAGGCAACAAAAACATGTATGTATATACATTTAAAAAAGTAAAACAAATTAACATTTTAGAATCGTAGAATTCTACAAACAATTTATAATTCAGTGTGTGTGTGTGCGTGTTTGTGTGTGGTGTATCTCTCTCTCTCTCTCTCTCTCTCGCTCTCTCTCTCTCCCTCGATACTACTTTAGTTGCGTCGGTACTTTTAGTAATTTCTCAATCAGACGATCTTTCTCTGATGAAGCAGCAGGAAGGACTTCAGATGCATGACGCATGTAAAACGAGAAGCCTGAACGTCTGCTTTAGTGTTTACTGTTGCTCTGAGACTCTCCTCTCAGCGTAGTTCTTACGCCGCAAGATGTGTTGTTGAAATGTTTAGGGTGTGTAAATCATCTTACTTCATCACTTCATGATTTGCCCTGACATCATCTCCCACATTTCTGAGTGCTGAGTCAGTGCGAATCCCCGTGTGATCCCTGAACAGATGACGCGAATTCGTCCAGTAGACTTTCTAGGAACGTGAAATCTCGAGCGGTTTCTGTTGTTCCTCAGGTTTGTCTCCTGATCTGCAGTCCATGGAGCAGATCAGAAGGATCATGAGACCCACAGATGTCCCGGACCAGGGCCTCCTGTGCGACCTGCTGTGGTCCGACCCGGATAAGGACGTGCTGGGATGGGGCGAGAACGACCGAGGCGTGTCCTTCACCTTCGGAGCGGAAGTGGTGGCCAAGTTCCTTCACAAACACGACCTGGATCTGATCTGCAGGGCCCACCAGGTGAGTCTTCAGTAGGGCTGAACAATATGTGACCCGTGCTGGCAAAATGAGTGTGAATGCGCACGGTCTAATTTTAAGCTACAGGCAAAAAAAATGAAAAATGTCAGTTTTGGTTTTCACAGAAATTAGTTCTTTAAGTCCTCTTCTAGCGATCCCAATGCTCCAAATAGTAATTAAACATCTAAAATGATCTTTATTTGTATGTTTTCTGAGAGGAGTACCTTCTCTGGTAACTTCTGGATGACAACTTGTTGCAAATTTCCCAAATCATCCAACCCCTAAAAGGATGGTTCATGCGCCAAAAAAAAAAGTCTTCAGAGTCAAAAAGTCATAAAAAAAAAAAAAAAAAATACATTTTTATTTTCTATGCAGATGCACTTCCCAACAAAATCACCCCAGTAATTCAGAAATGATTAATTCTTTCCAAATATGGCTATTCAGGTCATTTGGTGAATATTCCTGTCTTTTTCCATATTGCATTATACAGTATATTACATAAAAACTAAATATCGCAATGTCAGGTTTCTCCAGTATCGTACAGCTCTAGTCTTCAGTTCGTTAAGTAGTCTGTCTTAAGGAATTACATGATTTATTGTTGCATGTGGTGGGTTACAAAAGCTGCAGTATCTGTAGCAGCGGTGCTATAGATGGATTTAGACTTTCTTAGAGAGAACTTTACCCTGCTGACAGTAATAGTTACTGTTGGACCGTTAGCATGCTGCTGTCAGCACACTAAAACACCTCGGAGAAGAGTCTCCAAATGTATCCCCGGGAAAAATCTAAAGATAAAAACACTAGTCGACCTCAGCCAGTTGTTGGGCAACTAGTTAATGAGTAGACCGTCTTTAGTCACTGTACGCATGAGCCAGTGGTCTGATTGTCTGGCTCGGCTGGACGAGTTGCTCAGTTTCACCTTACATGAACGTCCAGTTATTGGAAATGTGAAACTGGATAAAAGTGCTGGATGAGTGACTCATGAGTGGTACATGCTGAACCGGCCGCGCAGGAGTCTGCAGATATGAGACGAGCCTTTGGCATTGGTCTGATGACGCAGGGCTTTGAGTCGAGTGTAGGATGCTCCTTATGTCTCTGTGTGTGTGTGTGCTGTTCCCTAAACCCTAATCTATATCCACTCAGACTGTAATCTAGTGACTCACCAGCGCTCAGCTCTCTCCTTTCAGCCGCACACACACAGAGACTATAATAATCATGTGTGCCGATTCTGGTCAGTTTCATGTGTTTTTCAGTGTAAAGTTAAGCTGTATTACATAGCCTTATATCACAGTAGGAATTTTGCATCATGATGCCGTTTTGGTCAAAATTAGGTGAAAACCGCCGAGATTAAGTTTTGAAAGTCAACCCTCTATGTATGGAAGCATATCGGTAGCAAAATTCATTTTGAAATGTAATTTGCAAAATTGCAATGCATTTCTTTATTTAAATGTACATTTCCCATACATATGTGCAACGTTTAGTGCAAAATGAAATGCATTCTGAGCCAAAGGTGTAGTAGAAATGGTGATTTAAATGTCTTATTTTTCTTAAATGCATTGACACTTACACTTAAGAGGTTTCAATTGCATTTTCATTAAGTATCCTGCGATCAGTGTAGACTAGTCAATGTGGATTTGAAAATGCATTCCGAGCCGATCACGCTTCCCTAAATAACCCATGATTTAACTAAAATTAGGGAATTTATAAGTCGGTAACAAATTCTTAATTTTCTCCCCCAGCATGTTTACCACAGTAAGAGATGCGAAAACAGAGATTAAACGTGAATGACATTAAAATAAACCTGTGAAATTAGAGGGTGAGACGGTGAGGATTTGAGAAAAGAAGCTATAAATATTATTACGCTCGTGGAAATTCGTGACCAATCGGCAAACCAGAACTCATAGTCGCGAATGGATTTTTTATATAGGCTATGGGCTCGGTATGAATCCAAAAGCATGGTCACGATGTAACATTTGCCTGCTAACCAATTATTTCTCTTATAAACAAAGCTTTGTACCTCACTTGTGTCATACTCGCATTAAAATGTTTCATATGAGCTGCAGTTACGTATGGGATCATTTTATTTTAAATGCCAATAATGTCAATTGCAAACATTGCGATTGTGTTTAAAAATATAACAACGAGCGCCATGAAACCATTTAAAGAGGCGCGTCCAGCCAATAAAGTGATCTCAAACGTAACTATGGCGCTCTCTTCTCTTCATCCATTCATTTTACAGTCCTGCTACTAGCCTTTTATTTAGACTAAAACCCCCTTTAATTCATAGACATACTGTTTACATAAATTTTGCATCATTTGGAGAATTTTATAAAACGCCAAGAAGAAAATATCTGGCTTAATTTGAAATGATACAGCTCTGTGATGGATAGAAATTCATGACACGATGACCTGCAGCTCTTATTCAGTGAAGCGACTCCGTAGTTTTATTTTCTTTGTGAACTCAGGACACTGAGTGTCAAACAGATCCCGAGCGTCTCCTGAACTTCCTGTTCCTGTGTGTTGCAGGTGGTTGAGGACGGATATGAGTTCTTCGCCAAGCGGCAGCTGGTGACTCTGTTCTCCGCACCGAACTACTGCGGAGAGTTCGACAATGCCGGAGCCATGATGAGCATCGACGAGACCCTCATGTGCTCCTTCCAGGTACAGTACAGTCCAGATGCTCCAGATGTTTCTTCTCTGCTCATTTAAATCAGCTTTTGATTTTAACCTTGTGTGTACAGGTAGCTGCCATACACTTCATCCAAAACACATTTAACTCTCTCCCCGCCAAACACCGAATTTTCCAGGTTATACACTTGGGGGCGCTATTACACATCTCCTGAATGACTCTAGAGCGTGCCGATCAAAAACACAGACCAGGAAGACGCAGAAACGAGTGATCTTGTATGTAAGCATATGCATATAAAAATAATGTGATCATCAACACTAACCGCATATGAATGAAAACTGCCGGATGCTACAGAGTGAAATGTGGATCCAGAAAGACCTGTGCAAGCTTTAGGGGTGCTGATGGAAGCCATCTACTGCATATTTGCTTTGATCATTGTACTGAATATGATGCAGATATAGTATTTGATAAAATTCTGATTTTCTCAGCTTTATGCTCAAAATGTTGCTTTTTTATGAAACCTACCTACATTCGTGTTGATAAAAAAAACAGTGCTTGAAGCTAGAATTAATCAGATTTTTTGTTTGAAAGTAGAGGGTCTGGTCTTTATTTTGATGTATTGCATGTTAGATATTCATACAACAAATATATTCAGATATTATTTTTTTCAAAAACGCTGGCGGGGAAAGAGTTAAACATAATTTTACTGTTTTTATGAAATCCTGTTGTTTGTGAGACTTCATGGAATATTTAATTTTGTCATTTGTTTGGTGATTTTTTTTTTTATGTAATGCATTAATATTGTAAATAGCCATTTGAAGTGAAAATTGTTTTTTGCTCTTCTGTGTTTGCCAGGGACATCAAATGAAAATTAGAAAATAAACAAAGTTTTAAAAATACACCTTAAACTATTTTAAAACAAATGATACAATGTGATGTTTAAAAGTACATTAAAAAAGATATACAAAAAAAAAGATGCTTACAGGACCTCAGACATACTGTATACTTTTCCTTAAACAGACATTTAATTAATATTAATATTAAATTAATTAATAAGTTATGGGCATCTTTCAATTCATGCAAGATGCCCATAACAGTTCAAAATGAACTCATGATAAGAAAAAGATGATTAAAACTTGTGAGAAACAAGAAAATGCTGACCAGAAACAGGACCTGTGATGCCCATGTTGTTTAATTCATTCTAGGGCTCGTTTTCAGCCCATGCTCGGAGACGGAACAGAACACGGACATGTAAAGTCATCTTTTAGCGCCTAAACGGTCAAATATACGCAAAAATATGTCAAAATGCGGCACTTAGTGATTATTGATGTATACCTTCGTCGGTCATGTAATAAATGAATTGTAAATTGTATCCGTGCGGCTCTTAAAGTGACAGCGGGCTATTTTCCTGCTGCGACGGTGTGCTTCATATTCATCAAACAACAAAAGACCAATTCAAAATCACACACTGCTCTCGAGTGAAGGACTTCTGTAGCTTTAATAAGAAACAAAAAA
>NW_015506379.1:282844-284531 GCF_001515645.1 Sinocyclocheilus grahami
TCATTTCTGTAGTAGGCTGTAAACTGCTTGAGACTTGCATAAAAAGCACAGTTTGTTTCATTTGTATCTTTTTATTCTATTGTATGTGTCCTTTGCTTTTTGTTTTGTTTTGTTACGGACAGTTTAATTATTTTCAGTAATTTTGAGAACTTTGCTTGTTTGAAATTCCGCCGGTCTCCAAGCAACCTTATTTACAGGAAATATATATTTGATAACGTATCACTATATCTTTAAATAAATCACTCGTGCAAAGTTTTGGTCATATGGCCCCCTCATAATAGTGATTACAATATTGGCCAAAATAATCTTGATTGTGATTTTTGCCATAATCGAGCAGCCCTAATTCATTCACTAGTTTGTTTTTCTCCGATTCCTGATGTGTTGATTTCTGCTCCTGCAGATTTTGAAGCCGGCAGAGAAGAAGAAGCCAAACTCCAGTCGTCCAGTGACTCCTCCCAGGAACGTGGTCACCAAACAGGCCAAGAAATGAGGCTCGCGCGAGCCGGCCGGACTTGTATCATACGATTCTTGACCTTGTGTTTTCCTCGTTTACCGTCCCGAGCCTTTTAATCTCACATACGGCTTTTTATTCCCACTTCAGGACGATGAATCAGTTTGACACAGCGTCTCCTCGCATAGAAATCCAGGAGGAACGCCACGTTTAAGATGCAAACCACTGTGAAACAACCAGTCTGGTTTTTTTATGCACCGGAAGCTTTTTTGTATTTTGGTCTCGTGAGTGTGCCACGAGTTTTGACATTCAGTCCGCTTTTATCATTTAGATTTTTTACTTTTTTTGTTTTCATGATCGCAAACGAACGGATGTTGTGCGAGTGTGTGAACTGAAGCATCACGTTTCTGTGTTTTTGACGCGATGCCTTGTTTTCTTCTTCTTGGGTTCGGGCATGTTGATGTGCCGGACGTTTCTGTTGCATGCGTTAGTGTTCGAGGAATAGGACACAAGGCCGTGGCGTTCTCTCGGGGCATGTCTTCAGAATAATGTAGCTCCTCATCAGGTGAATCACGTCAGGAAAACCTTTTTCTTGCAAATTTCTACAGTATTTCATATAAATTCTGTTTAACCCAAACTTTCACTGTAAATATACAGGATATGTTTTGTTCAGTCTTGGCAATAATTAAGTTTTCCACTCTATAAATAATTGTTATACTTGCAGAATAAATCGAAGGGAGATGGAAACACCATTGCAGCGTTCGTTTGTTCATTTCAGACATGCATGCGATTTAAAGGTGAAATTAAAATGAATTCGGAGCTAGGTTCACTAATCATAAAACTAAATTCTCTCTCTTATTTCATGACTTGAGATTTATTTTGTATTCCCAACAATACTTTTAAATTGTTCTCAAGAGGTTAAAAATTATATAAACATCACAACTGTTCTTAAATGAGCAAATGTAAGTTGTTCAATTATGTTTAAAAAAATGAAGATTGAAAAACTAAGAAATTAAATGTTCTTAAGAAAAAACTTGATTAAAAACGTTGTTCTTAAAAATACTTCAGAACTTGGATGTTAAAATATTTAAGAACTTAAATGTACTAAGCATTTAAGATTAAAAAACTGTTTTTAGAGAAATATCTGCGAGCTTAAAAAGTTGCTTTTAGGAAAATATTTAAGAACTGAAAAGATGCATTTAAAAAATATTTGAGAACTTGAATGTTCTTAAGAAC
>NW_015506379.1:284894-289951 GCF_001515645.1 Sinocyclocheilus grahami
AAAAATGTTCACAACACTAATATTTCACCATTCCATCAATGAACCTCGACCTACATTTCTGTTGAATATTTCAAGAATAAAAGTGAGTAAAACGTCTGGCAGTAAAATATGACAGGAGCCATTAACATAAAGTGTTGCATTATTTCTTTATTATATAAACAAATACATTCTGTATTAAAATAAAACAAAATGATTGCAAAGATTTGATTCATAAACAGATCTGTGCAAATTAAGTACAATTCACAAACCCTTTATAGTTTCTCCAGCCCATCGTTTATGGAAATGCATATACTTTTCACGAAAGGAAGGACAAGCATCGCACATATGTCTCATAATCGATCCCTCTGTTCATTCCTTTACTTCCTGATGCACAAAGAAAGACCATGAAAATGACATTTGATCGTCAAGCATGAAGTCACAGATGCAGATCAATAGACCTGCATTATGAATAATGGATTCTTGTATTAAATGCTTGTTCACATTAAAGTAGTTCTGTTCCTTTAACAGCGCCTCGAACGAGAGAAAAGCATTTCTATTGCATTGAATATTTCACCATGAATCAAATATCAAGCACTTAAAAGTCTGAGAAATATGAAAGCTGTTTATGCATAATTATCACCGTCTTCACTAGATCTGTGTTTTACGAGCTGCTTTGGAGCTCGAGCGTGTAAACAGTCGCAGGATCGTATAAAAACGTGAGTTTGAGGTCTCGTTGATGTTTCGCAGGAGAGGGAGAAATAAATACTCGTCCGTAAGAAGGCAATGTGGTGATCCGGTCCAGCAGACTGTGGAAAAGTGCTTCTGTCGTCCTGGAAGAAGCGAAACGTGATGAAGATCAAACGACGAGAAGAAAAGAAAAGACGGCCTGTTTGTTGCGTGAACTGAAATGTGAGATTTGGCGATGTTGAGTGACGTTACATTCCTCGGCTAAAAACTACATGCAAACAAGCACAACATGAAGACTGAAGCAAGATTTCACACAAAAATGAAGATTCTGTCATCAGATTTCCAGCATGGAATAAAATTGTTCTTTAAAAAAAAACATTTGAAAATAAATTTTTCTCCACTTGGAAAATTTGTATGCACTTTTATTTTTTTGGAAGATGTTCTTAAAAAAATGTGAAAATTAATTTTTCTCCACTTGGAAAATTTGTATGCACTTTTATTTTTTTGGAAGATGTTCTTAAAAAAATTTGAAAATTAATTTTTCTCCACTTGGAAAATTTGTATGCACTTTTATTTTTTTGAAAGATGTTCTTAAAAAAATGTGAAAATTAATTTTTCTCCACTTGGAAAATTTGTACGCACTTTTAATTTTTTGAAAGATGTTCTTAAAAAAATTTGAAAATTAATTTTTCTCCACTTGGAAAATTTGTATGCACTTATTTTTTTTGGAAGATGTTCTTAAAAAAATTAGAAAATTAATTTTTCTCCACTTGGAAAATTTGTATGCACTTTTATTTTTTTGGAAGATGTTCTTAAATTTTTTTTATTAATTTTTCTCCACTTGGAAAATTTGTATGCACTTATTTTTTTTGGAAGATGTTCTTAAAAAAAACTTGAAAATTAATTTTTCTCCACTTGGAAAATTTGTATGCACTTTTATTTTTTTGGAAGTTATCAAAACGTTTGCTATCTTTCATTGTTTCTCAATCTTCCCTTAAAACTCACTTTGAGTCGTTTTTACGTGATTGTAATTCTTTTTATTTCATATTATTCTTTCAATTGTTTCGTTTTTCTTTTTGTATTTCAATGCATTTGTTTATTTTTTTAAAGCGCTTTGAGATGCAACTTTTAAAGGCGCTATAAAAACTAAAGTTTATTGTTGTTGTTTGCACAATTCATCAGTGCATGTTATTCTAAAGAAAGAAATCATTTCTCATGAACAAATTAAATGTTTTCATTGATTAATGCAATTAACGCAACGATTAATGTAAAAAACCTCAACATAATCAAAAAATTGCTCAGGATCAGCAGAAGTGTAAATATGACACTGAAATAATCTAATTTGGATGATAGATTGGTAACACTTTACCATTAAGGTTTCATTTGTTTGCATAAACTAGCAATGAAAAATACTTCTAAAGCATTTAGAAATCTTAATGTAAACATTTATTAATATTATAAAATCAAAAAAAAATTTTTATTAACTAATGTTAGTAAAGATAAATATATTGTTTATAATAGTTAATGTTAACAAACGAGACTTTATTGTAAAGTGACTTTACAGATAACATAATATATAGATGTTTAACATCTCAACAGCCAATATAAGTTGTCTAAGTGGTTTTTAACAAATCAATAATTCATTTCATATTGATAATTTGCGGCCTTCAATTGTCTGCAATCTGTATTTACAGTTCATAAATCTGATTATGGATCATAAACCCAGCACAGATTACCAGATGTTAGGAAACTGGGTAAATGATGACAGAATTTTCATCAGAGGCTTAACTAGTCCCGTGAGGCCTGAGAGTTTAATCTCATTTATTGCTCAAAACTCTATTTCTCTACACTGTATGATTATGAAATATAATTCTTAAACTAAACCAGCTGCTGTACTCATTCTGAGATTACGAATAATTATGAGGATTTTTGCCGTTCATTATAATTACCGGTTTGAATATTAAAAGCATAAAAACTGTGACCTCATAAATTGGAAAAACTGAACAGTATAAAATAAACCGTCTCCTTCTTGACAAAACGAGCACGTCTGAGGCTTATGATGCTTTTTGTTTCTGGACAGTCGCTGTTGTGTAAAAGAGCAGCGTGAACATCCCGAGAAACGTCTTCTTTCGTGTTCCTCAGAAGAGATGACAGAATGATGACTTGTGTGTGTTTTTGCTGAGACGGTGATGTCTGGATGATGTCTCGTGTTCGTGAGTTTTCGTGAGTTTTCACGAGTTCAGAGCGAGGTCTCGCTGGTGTGCGGTCGAGACGTCTCCTCCTCCAGAAGAGCGATGCGCTGCTTCAGCATCCGCACCTGCGTCTCGTGCCGCTCCACCATCGCCATCATCTGAGACTCCAGCTTCTTCAGCTTGTTCTGGTGCTTCTTCTTGGCTTTCTCGTACGCCGCCACCAGATTACTGCGTGATACAAACACAGCACAGATTTAACTGCTCCATCACGACTCATCAGCTCCATCGCTTCAGCTCACTGAAACAAAAACTTCACGAACATCAAAAACACTGCCTTGGCAACTCACTGAAATAAGCTGAAGTACTAAAAACAAACTGTAATAAATATAAATTAAAGCTAAATAGAAATATAAACAAATATTAGATGGGGAAAAAAATTTGAAACACTTACTAAAAATTTACTAAACCTAAAACTTAAAAAACAAAAAAATTAACAGCTGAACAGAAATGTAAAACACACAAAAAAAAACGTATACACACACACACGCACACATATATATATATATATATATATATATACACACACATTAGTTTTGTTTTGTTCGTAAAAAAAAACAAAAACAAAACTAAAGCTAAATAGAATAAATAATGCAATAAAATAAATTTAAATGAAAATTAAAAATGTTACCTTGGCAACTAACTAAAATAAGCTGAATTACTAAAATTACTAAAACTAACTAAAATAAAAATATAAAAAAATGAATAAAAATGACAAAAGCACAAAATAAAATATAAATAGTACATGGAAAAATCCAGTGTTAAAAAAACGAATGAAAAATAGAAATGTTGCCTTGGCAACTAACTGAAATAAGTTGAAGTACTGAAAATAATTAAGGCTCAACAGAAATATAAAAAGTGAATATAAATGACGAGTGCATAACAAAAAAATATAAATAAAAAATAATAAAAAAAACAGAAATGTTGCCTTAGCAAGTAACTGAAATAAGCTGAAGTACCAAAATTACTAAAGCTGAAATAAAAATATTAAAGCGAAGATATATTGAAATAAGAAAAGAAAAAAGTACATAAAACAATTTAAAATAAAATTAAAACCGAAAATATTAAAATCAAATTCTAAATATGTGACCCTGTCTGTGAAAACCCAGCTAAAGTCATTTTTTGTGATTTACTGTTTTCTACAAAAATCATCTTTTATAAGGAAAAGAACATTCTGTGAAAATACAACATTTATATCTTTAATATTGACTGAGTAAGGCCATGTCAAAGATAGAAATCATAGTGAAATTAATGGTTGAAATCAAACTTTGATGCTTGTTATCTCATAATTATATTTTGAGACTTTAGCCTGGATTTCACAGACAGGGTCACATATTAATAAACAGTATAACAATATATAAATAACACTAAAATAACCCTGGTAAATGCAAACACACATTCAGCAGCAATTTTCCATCTGCAATAACAGCATTAATGGTGTTCGGTGACATTTGAGCAGGAGAGTTTGAGCAGCTTGTATTAACCGCAGAGACAAGCTGGAGGCGCTGCTCAGCCCAACACAAACATCCACCGCTCCACTGAATCTGTTTTCAAATCAGTCCAAACCTCCGAGACGTTTGTTCGTGTGTGTTTGGTACCTGTTTGCTCGTTTCAGGTCGTTAACGAACTCCGCCGACTGCTGATGTCTGACTTCACTGCTCTTAGTCAGGGTAAATGCAAACACACATATTCAGCAGCAATTTTCCATCTGCAATAACAGCATTAATGGTGTTCGGTGACATTTGAGCAGGAGAGTTTGAGCAGCTTGTATTAACCGCAGAGACAAGCAGGAGGCGCTGCTCAGCCCAACACAAACATCCACCGCTCCACTGAATCTGTTTTCAAATCAGTCCAAACCTCCGAGACGTTTGTTCGTGTGTGTTTGGTACCTGTTTGCTCGTTTCAGGTCGTTAACGAACTCCGCCGACTGCTGATGTCTGACTTCACTGCTCTTAGTCAGTCTTTCTAACGCCGCCACCAACTCCTGAACACGACCCTTCAGCTTCTTCTCTCTGAAAGACAGACAGAGACAGACAACAGACAGACGGACGGACGGACGGACGGACGGACAGACAGACGGACAGACAGAAGGACAGACAGACAACAGACAGGAAGGAAGACAGACAGGCGGACGGGAGAACG
>NW_015506379.1:295084-296879 GCF_001515645.1 Sinocyclocheilus grahami
ACACACACACACACATCTGTGACCTACAGCTCATTTCACAGAGCTTCATCTGAGAGGTCACATCACCGCTGAGAGCATCTCACGGCTCGGATACGCTTCACAAACACACACTCATCAAACCCTGACTGTGTGTTTGATGCAATCAAGTTTAGTGCATTCTTATCATATTGTATCGACTTATAATCTATATAAACACGAGAAAAACTCTATTGCATATACCAGGCTTTCTGAGTTGATTAAAAGATTAAATTATAAAAATGCTAAATTAAAATAAATAATTTATAACTTTAAAAATACGTCAAAATAAAGCACTAGTTAAATAATATGAAACACAGAGGAATATGAAAAATATGAATAATATTAAATGTTTTTAAATGGCATTCAAATAATTATTTTAATTAAAACAATTATTTTATTAAGTTAATACAATTAATGAAATAAAAAGATTATATATTTTATTTAAAATAAACTAAATATATATAAAAAAACAAAAAACGAATCAAAATAAAACACTTACTAAGATGTAAAATATCATGAAAATATGCACAATATATATTTGAAATCACATTTAAATTATTTAAAATAATAAAGTAAAACACTAAAAAGATTTAATATTTTACCTGACATAGATTAAACACTTTAAAAATGATCAATATGGATTAAAAATATTAAATATTATGAAAATAGGAAAAATATGAATATAAATAAAAATAAATTAAAAATAATACAAATAAACCACTTACTAAATAAGACAATTTAAAAAAAAATATATATATTAAAATGAAAATACAAATAAAAAAACACTAACAACTTTACAATAATTTTTATATAACAAAAATAAAACACTAAAAAAGATTAAATATTTTATTTTAAATAAATTAAAATGAAAATAATTAACAAATAAAAATAAAATAAGTACTAAAAAATATTAAATATTTTATTTGGTCACCCGCATATCATGTGCTCATTACCTGACATCAGAGAACCGTGAACATACAAATGTGTTGATAAATTATTGAAATAATAACTTTGCTCAAAAACGTTTGGGAATCTGATACACACACTGAAACTGTATTTTCAGACCCAGTGTTTGGCACTGATCTGGTGTCAGTGTTTCTCTCATGTCTCACATTTCAAACACGCGCCGCTGCTCCGAAGGCCAAAGCTGAGGGTCTTTTTCTATTTTATCTGTTTTCTTTTTATTCATTATATAACTAAAAAAACCCTTGCTGTGTGCACTGCGTTAAGCTGAGACTTGTTATAGCACTTGCTTATCATTGCTCTCTTGTTGATTTTGATTGCTTCCCTTGTCCTCTTTTGTAAGTGGCTTTAATGTAAGAGTTCCCAATCAAGACAGATTTTCTGAGAGTAGGTTGATGTATTATCAGTAGAGTTCTGGCACCTTCATGGCCATGAGCTCCTGCATGAGCACGGCGTTCTCCAGGTCGAGTCTCTGCGAGTCTCCGCGGGGTTTGACGTCGCAGCTCAGCGGGTCGATGTGGACGCTCTCCAGCTCCAGCATGGTCAGCTTGACAGCCGCCCGGTCGTTCTTCAGCTGCTGCATGTAGTCCTTCAGACGCTGCTCGTCGTCTTTGGAGAAATCCGTGTCACAGCTGCTCGCCGTCGAGCTGGTGGTGCTGCAGCATCGACAACAATTCAGAAGATTTAGATTCAAAGAAAAATGTTATTAAATGTTACTCTTTTTACAATGACAATCCCAATTATCTCCATCTGCACAGAAACCCTGCTGACACACACACACACACACACACACAAACATAAACACACACACACA
>NW_015506379.1:296889-298714 GCF_001515645.1 Sinocyclocheilus grahami
ACACACACACACACAAACACACACACACACACACACATAAACAAAAACGTAAACACACTCACACACACACACACACACACACACATACACGAACATAAACACACACACACACACACACACACTTATAATCTTCAGGTCTGTCACTATAAACTCAACAATCACAGGTCTGACGGTGATGAACATCATCAACAGAAATATTCATAATCATTTACACACTTCAATGAGCAGGACAAGATTACAATGAAACCTGGAAACTCAACACCTGTCTCATTAAACCTTAAAATCTGAGTGCCGGAGAATGGCAGTAAATGCAGGAGAGGAGCTTGGTTTCTCCTCATCTGTAAGCGCACGGTTTAGAAACGCTGTGACGCTGAATGGAGGATAAAGGGAGAAACTCAATGTCTGGTTATTTGAGAAGCTGCAATGATCCTGAAATCCCATCCGTTCACTGCAGGATCATCATCCAGAACAACAGACGAGCCTCAAACCTCCGCCAAACACACGGATCACAGTCCAGATTCACAGATGCTGCTGACATGAGTAAAAGCTTTATATATATATATATATATGTGTGTGTGTGTGTGTGTGTGTGTGTGTATATACTGTATGCATGTTTGTGTGTATATATATATATATATATATATATATAGTATATATATGATGTATGTGTGTAGTAAGAATTAAATAATTACAAATGAAATTAATTAAATAACAAATTAAATAAAATCATTACAAATTAATTATACATATACATTACATATATAACTAATTTCCTGTAAATAAGCTATAAAACATCTAAAAACAACCTAAAACCTAATTAAAAAAAACATATTTATACATTAAATAAACACACACACACACACACACACACACATATATGGTCACACTTTATTATAAGGTCCAATTATCGCTATTAACAAACCATTAACTACAACTTCTAAATAACCTCCTAATTTGCTGCTTATTAATAGTTAGTGAGGTAGTTGTTAAGTTTAGGTGTTGGGGATTAGGGGTGTAGAATATGGTCATGCAGAATATGTGCTTAATAAGTACTAATAAAAAGCCAATATGTTAATAATAGGCATGTTAATAAGCAACTAGTTAATAGTGAGAAGGACCCTTAAAGTGTTTTCCTGTAAATATGTTACAAAAATAATCTAAATTACCCTAAATATCTCATTTAGGGTAGTAGCATAACATTAATTTAGTTTTACTAATAACCACATACAATAAACTTGTAATTTGTCATCATTGAAAATAAAATGTTTCATAAATTCATAAACAACAGTCGTGCAATGGTTAACTGCAGACATAATTTATTTTTAATTTCAATAATGAAACGCTGCTGCAGCCTGACGAATTACACGAGACATCAACGCAATTCACTCGCCCTCCTGCTGTCACAGACAATAAACGCCTGTGTGTGTGTGTGTGTGTGTGTGAAACACTGGTGTGACTGACAGCTGCAGCTTCAGGTGATTGGATGGATGTTTGTGCAGCAGTGAATCTCAATGAAAGCTCATGGGAAACCACACACACAGCAGCATGGATGAGAGTGTGTTGTCATGGGCAACCGCTGGACCAGAACCACATACAAACCGCCAGACAGATGAAAACCAGACGTGCAGAATCACACAGAATTACACTCACAGCCGCTGGAGTCCACAACACCTTTCCTGTATCAATCCTTAATTAACTGTATTTTTAATAAATATCTTTCAGTTATCAATCAAAGTACTAACACTCCTTTTCAGTAAACATCTGGTGTGGCTGCACACACACACACACACACACATATATATATATATATATATATATATATATA
>NW_015506379.1:298834-299317 GCF_001515645.1 Sinocyclocheilus grahami
GTGTAAACAAAAAAATAAACCCCATGGAATAATTTCTAATTTTCTATGAAAACAACTCTTACCTTCTGTGGCTGCAAGTAATTATAAATAATTGAAATAATTTTACATATCTTTTATATATATGTATAATTATTTCAATTGTTTATATAAATAAATAAATGTATTTAGAAATACATAAAAATCAATTTATATATTTATTAAAGGTGTCATGAACTGCCTTTGCTTTTTCGGTGATGTAGAATCGGTGGGCGGGGCTAAACAGGCGGTGATGTAGAATCGGTGGGCGGGGCTAAACAGGCCGTGATGGAGAATCGGTGGGTGGGAATAAACAGGCGGTGATGTAGAATCGATGGGTGGGGCTAAACAGGCAGTGATGGAGAATCGGTGGGCGGGGCTAAACAGGCGGTGATGGAGAATCGGTGGGTGGGGCTGCACTGGCGGTGACGCAGAATCGGTGGGCGGGGGTAAACAGGCAGTGATGGG
>NW_015506379.1:299390-308774 GCF_001515645.1 Sinocyclocheilus grahami
GGCGGTGATGTAGAATCGGTGGGCGGGTTTAAACGGGCGGTGATGTAGAATCGGTGGGCGGGTCTAAACAGGCAGTGATGTAGAATTGGTGGGCGGGGCTAAACAGGCGGTGATGTAGAATCGGTGGGCGAGGCTAAACGGGCAGTGATGTAGAATTGGTGGGTGGGGCTAAACAGGCGGTGATGTTGATCATCTTCTGCGGGGGCGGGGTTTATCCACACTATTACATCATAGAGTAGAACATTCCACAAGCTTTGGTTTTGGCAGACTGCCTTCAATATCAGCTGTTTTTAGACTAACTAACTTACAGGATGGTTCAAATGGATGGTGAAAACAACTTACAGGATGTTTTTATAGTACAATGACTTCTTACATGTCAAAAGATCAAGGGAATTTTGATTTCTCAGTTCATGACCCCTATTTATACTTTTTTTTTTCTTGAAATATACAAAAATATATATACATAAATCAGTTAATTAATTTAAAATAAAATATCACCTGGTATATATACACATTCCATTCGTTGTGATTAACAACATGAAGTGCATTAAACATTACATTACATTAAGGTTTCCCAAACTGGGGTTCGTGAGTTTAATGAAAAGCTAATAATTAATTACATTTAAAATAAAACAATTAAATTTGATTTAATTTGAAAATCATTTTAAAAGAACAACAATCAAAATAAAACACTTACTAAAAAACATGAAATATTTTGTTTTATTTGTCATCTGACCATTAACCAGCATCAGAGAACTGTGAACATGCAAATGTGTTACTTTTTATTAACTTGTTACTTGTTAACAGTGGACCGAAACGTTGCGTTTAATAAAGTTTAAGAATTAGCCAGTATTGATAGTGTGCGGGTTCGTTACTTATTATTAACTTGTTACCTAAACTCTCAGGGGGAACTTCAAGTACATTTAGTAGGTGAAAGAGGTTCAGCTGAGAAAAAAATAAAAAATAAAAAATTGGGAATACCTTCAGTGCAGGTAATGTAAATAAGAAATAACAAAAATTGTCCACAAAACTGGAAGACTTTCTGAATGTATATAAGTGATTTAGAAAGGAAGATTTAAAGGGGTCATAGGATGCTACATGCAGTTTTACAAGTTGTGTAAAAAATGTGTGTTGGCAGTGTGTGCACACAACCACCCTTATAATGATAAAATCCACCCAGTGTTTTTTTTAAACTACTAAAATCTTCACCCCTTTCTCAATGTGATCCAGCTTCACCTACAGAAGAAGTGAGTATAATGTTTTGTAATGAATCTTCGCAAATCATCTTTCCTAATAATGTGCTAGTTAGCAAGTTTCACGATGAACTGCGGCTAAAGTAAACAGTCCCTCAGAGAGCGGCTCGGAAGAGAGGGGCGGGGTCAGCAGAGCTCATTAACATTTAAAGGAAAATGCTACAAAACGGCTTGCTCTGAAAAGAGCTGTTTTTGACAGGGTAAAAAAAGTGTTTTTTACACTACCATTGAGAAATTTTAACTAAACTATATTACAGACTTTTCATTAAGACCCTAAAGAATCATATCAACTTCTGGAAAATGGGCATCCGATGACCCCTTTAAAAGATAAAAAAAAAGAATTCTGCAGAATGAATGAATTCACCTGGTGTGGCTGTTGGATGAGAGACTCTCCCAGGGCTGGACACTGCAGCCGCTGACTGCAAACGCAGCTCCGCAGCTGCCATCCAGACGCGTCAGGAGATCTTTAGCTGCGATCTCTGCTGTCTTTCTGCTATCGTGAGCTTTCTTCAGGATCTGTGTGATGCTCTCTTCACCCGCCTGCTCTCCTGCCATGATCATATAGCACAGTATTCACTAAATGATGTACCACAGTTCTAATGTACGTTCAGATCCACATACAATATAAATATATAGTTCAGTCATGAAACTCTAGATGGCGCATTCTGACGGGTTGTTAATGTAACTGATGATATTCAGAGAGTTAAATGACTTGGCACAAGCTGATTGGTTCATGCTGCACATGCAGCCAATGAGCTTACTGCCTTGCATTTATATGGCTGGCTAGCATTTACTTGAGATTCCTGCAGCGCGCTTTCAGAGTTCTCTGAAACCCTCCACCTTCCCCAGCTCCACCTGTATAGATCTGCTACGGGTTATTTTATATGCTATTTGTGCAGCAGCAGTATGTCTTAAATACTAATGGCACCGTATCGCCGTATGCATTGACAGCAGCAAGTTCCTGTACTTGCATTCAGCAGCAGCAGCAATAATCTACTATAATCTTCCAAGACCAAATACATTAACATTGTCATATCCATCCCCATGCTAAAATCTTCCGAGAGTTGTCATGACTGAAATACTATTTTCATAATTTCTCTGTGGGAAAATTCAGTGTAACTCTGCAAGCAGATGTAAATATGGTAAAATATGTTAACCAGAGCTGAAAGCACCACACTATTAACTGAAAACATGATCTAATTAAAACACTACACTTTGTAATCAATGCAAACATTTATGCAAAACTCTTTCCAAATGCAATTATAATTAAAAAGAAAATAATCAAAGATAATATTTAGAAATAAATGATTGTGACCGATGAATTGTGTGGAGATTCTGTGGATCTTGACATGCTGAATTCTCACAGTTTTATTGAATAATTAATTTTTTCATTTCTCCAGCAGCGGTGTGCATGTGTTCAGATGTTCTGTGTGTGGAGAGAAACTAATTACACTAGTAATAACTCATGAGCCGTTAATGAAGCGCTGGAGAACCAGGATATTAAATGATGCTCAAAGCTCCTGAGGAGAACAGAGAGCATGAAGGAGGGGCGACTGTATAAAGTCACAGTCATCTCTATAGTGATTTATACAATACAGATTCACAGAAATAAACAATAAATCATATTGATGAAATATGAATGAAATTTAATATGAAGTCTGCATGTTCTGCATGTCTCTGCACAGATTTGTCTTGGTTTAACTTGAAGAAATTGTGACAGAAATACAATACTATATAATACAAAATATAATACTGTAGTAGAAAAAGCAACAACAATAATATTAATATTAAATTTTTTTAAAGGAATGCTACAGCATTTTTCTTCCATGTTCTTCCATTTGAACAGTAAACCAGGTTTTAGTTTGCTAAAATATAAAAGGAATTGTTAAATTTTCATTTGATTAAATTTATTAAACAATTATTAAACTGTTAATGTTTTATGCCATCATTTGATTACTACTGTTTTTAAATCAAAGTAATAATAATATGTAATAATAATAATAGAAATAGTATATATAATATAATAGTAAAATGTAATAATAATTTGCATTAAATTATAAATTAAAACCGAAATTAAAACAAAAAATAAATTTCATAGGGTACTATTATTGTAAAAATGTTAATGAATTATTAAATTGTTGAAGCTTTATGAATTAAATTGATTAAACATGCTTTTTGATAGCTACAACTTAATTAAACCATTAAAACAGAATCCAGATGAATTTAAATCGAAAGCACAGAATTTGGGAAAAATAAAACAGATTTTCTGAAAAAGAAAACATTTAATAGGGCCGTATTATTGTAAAAAGTTTCACAAATTATTAAATTGTTGAAGTTTCACAATTTCAATTATTTTGACATTTTTTCATTACAAAAATGTAATTTAAACATTTAAATGGGGAAAAAATGGGGGAAAATTACAACAGATTTCAAAGGGCCCTAGTTACAGCAGTGTTTCAAAAACTGGGGTTTATACATTTTAAAGAGAATTAAATGATAAAAATTTTAAATGAATTCATAAATATAAAAAATAAATAAATAAATAAAAAAATTTCTAAAAATATTTATTTGTATTTTAGTATTTGTACTATATTTTAAAACATATATTTTAATTGTTTACCTGTATGTCATGTCACCAGTAACTGACATCAGAGGATCACAAACATGAAAATGTGTTGTTAAATTATTGAAATATTAACTTAAAATTTCAGTGGGCCAAGAAATTATTTAAACTCAAATGGTTCGGCTGACAAAAAAGATTGGGAACTCCTGGGTTATAGCACTTATATCTATCTGTATATAAAACAACAGAAGTGCATGGGATGACCTGATTCAGATGTAAGTACAGACACACAGACACACAGACACACAGACACACACACACACAGACACAGACACACAGAGACAGAGACACACAGACACACAGACACACAGACACACAGATACACAGATACACAGATACACAGATACACACACACAGACACACACACACACACACACACACACAGACAGACACACGGTCATGAAAACACACTCCGGAGGAATGTGGAGGCCAGTGCAGATCCTTCATCAGCTTCTGAAAAAATATTTGACGGGAAACAAAAGCCACAAACAGGCCCGGACGTGATGCTGGAATGCGCTCGTTTCATCAGCCTCCGATTATAACACAGGTACAAACAAACAAGAACCAGTCTGAGTCTACAACACAGAGTTCATGAGTCCTGGACCTTCTTCAGTGAAGTTACTGAGAGAAAAAACTGGAAAAGTCTAGATATTTTTACAAATCCCACACCAGCTTTAAAGCAGGGTTATTTTTGTTAAAACTGAAACCATAAAAAAAACATCACCGTTACTTAAAAAATAAAATAAACTTTAACATAACTAAAATAAAATATAAAAAACTTATTTCAGCTAGTTGCTATTTCTCATTTTTGTTTAGTTAACTTGAAGTACTGAAATAACAAACAAAATAAAACTAATAAATATTATTAAATATTTTACAAATGACAAAAACACAACATTTCTAAAACTTTAACTAAAAATTAAAACCAGAAAATATCAAAATTAAATTTGATCCTTGCTCTCTCTCTCTGTCTCTCTCTCTCTCTATATATATATATAAATATATACACACATTCCTTGCTGAATAAAAGTATTAATTTATTTTTAGTTTTTTTTACCTCAAACTTTTTAATGCTAATGTATCATGGTTTCCACAAAAATATGAAGCAGCACAGCTGCTGAAAATTCAGCCTTGATCACAGCAATAAATGACAGTTTACAATATATCCACATAGAAAACAGCTATTTGAAATTATAATATTTCAAATTTTTACTGTATAGCCTGATAAGCATAAAAGACTTCTTTCAAAAACATTATAATCTTACCAGTAGTGCACATATCCTAAAAAGTGAATAACAGTGCTTGAAAGGCAATAAAACTAGCGACATTCGAGGAGAAAAAATATATAATTTTTCTAATCTAATTCATCAGGAATTGATTGGATGCTGAAAGGTGGATATTAAAAAGCAGAAGTGAGTTGAAATCTGCATCACTTCCTCTAACAGCATTTGAGAGACTGAATCTCTTCATGAATACAAATGAGCCCTGAGTGTGTGTGTGAGAGAGTGTGTGTGTGTGTGTGTGTGTGTGTGAGAGAGAGAGTGTGTGTGTGTGTGAGAGAGAGAGTGTATGTGTGTGTGTTTGTGTGTGTGAGTGAGTTTGTGTGTGTGTGTGTGTGTGAGTTTGTGTGCATGTGTGTGTGTGTGTGTGTGCGTGTGTGTGTGTGTGTGTGTGTGTGTGTCAGACAGAGATTTCCCCAGCGATATGGCAGCTTTTCATCACACTCATCCACAGGTCACACCACCTCTGATGCTTTTATCAAATAACGACACTAAAAGCGATTAACCGTCTTAAAGGAAGCAGAAACAGTCAGCAGCGCGAGCAGAATGTGAGTGTGTTTAGGTGGTTTGTGTGTGTGTACCTGTACTGCAGGGCCAGTCTGAGCGCGGTGGCGTTGGACTCGTATTTCCCCACCAGCATACTCATCCGCTCGGCGTTAGTCTTACACTCCTCCAGCGTGATGGTCAGCAGATCGTTCTGAGACTTCAGGTGCTCTATACGACTGAAACACACACAGCAATCATGATCAGATGCACAGGGTCCCTACATAGTGTTCACTGCTCCCTACACACTCAGTATAGGGATATCTGAAGATGTTCACTTCAGCTGACAAAACACATTCGTTTGGGACGGTCTGCAATGACAAAGACAACACTTGAGTATTTTCTGTATAATGCAATTTCAGTAATATTTATATACTATTATAGCATTTATTAATATTTTGAAGTAGCTTTTATTTTAGTTTGTCGTTTTTATTGTTTTTTTTTTATTATTTCTATTAAGCTTATAATTTCATAATAATTGTTTGAGTCTGTCATTTTAGTAATTCAATGCAAACTTTAAAAACTTAAACTTATTTAATTTGAATGAATTTTATTTACGTTTTAGTCATATTTTTATGCATGTTTGTCAGTTTTATTTGTTTTTTTAAATATTTCTATTTAGGTTATTTTTATTTCAGTTTGAGATTTAGTCATTTAAGTACTTCAACATTTAATTTAATTTCAATTACATTTGAATTTGAATTTTTTAGAATTTTTCTTAGTTTTAGTTTTTAATATTTCTATTTAGCTTATTTTATGTTTTGTTTAGTACTTCAACATTTTAGTCATGTTAGTACTTCACCTTCAACTTAATTTCATTTTATTTGTTTTGGTAATTTTATTATCTGCTTTTGTCATTTTGTTAGTTTTTTATATTTCTATGTAACTTTAATTTATTTCCATTTCAGTTTGGGTTTTAGTAAATGTTTTAATTAAAAATAAGAAATTAAATAAATTTAAATTAAATAATTTAAAGTAGTTTTTTATTTAATATTTTATTTTATTTCAGCTTTATTTCAATTAACAAGAACATTTAGTAAATAGTTGTAGTTAGCAATAACACCACTGGTATGATGTGCGGAGACACACGTAACTGAGTGAAGTTCACTTCGAGTGATTGGAGTGAATCCTATGGTTCAACAGCAGATCTTCTCGCTCTCTAACCTGTTGAGTCTCTCCGTCTCCACCTCGAACTCGCGGATCTTGCTCTCGGAGATGGCGGATCCGTGCGAGTAGAGCGTCTGGAAGATCTCCTGGATGTTGGAGCAGTCCTGAAGGGAATGAGCCAGGTGTTCAGCCACGTTACTGGACACCTGAGGAGACACACAGAAACAACACTAAACCAGCAGATCAGTGCACTTCGACACTGCTGTTACTGCACTCAAACCCTGATACTCCTCTCACTGCATTTCATTTGTCTTCCCCACAATGTCTTGCAACTCATTCAACTCACCCCGATGCTGCTGATTTCAGAGCCGAGGACGGATCTCTCCGCTGGCAGCGATTCGGAGCGCGTTTTCGACAGCTTCACTCGCTCCGCCACCTGCCAGAAACAAACACACAAACACACACACAAACACACACACAGAGACAGAGACAGAGACAGAGACAGAGACAGAGCAGTGCACTTCGACACTGCTGTTACTGCACTCAAACCCTGATACTCCTCTCACTGCATTTCATTTGTCTTCCCCACAATGTCTTGCAACTCATTCAACTCACCCCGATGCTGCTGATTTCAGAGCCGAGGACGGATCTCTCCGCTGGCAGCGATTCGGAGCGCGTTTTCGACAGCTTCACTCGCTCCGCCACCTGCCAGAAACAAACACACAAACACACACACAAACACACACACAGAGACAGAGACAGAGACAGAGACAGAGACAGAGACAGAGACAGAGACACAGAGACACAGACAGACAGACAGACACACACACACACACACACACACAGACACAGACACACACACAGACACAGACACACACACAAAAGAACAAACAAACACACACACACAAACAAACAAAAACACAGTCAAACATACAGTATGAGCATTATAAAGTGCAGCCTTGTTTAAAGCAATAATTCAGTTATTTTATATCAACCTGTGTGAGTTTTTTTCTGCGAAACACACAAGGTACATTTTAACTTAAATTCTGACCCTCATTTCAAACAACAAAACTTAAGGACTGCAGCTGTTAAACTCTACAATGAAACAACACAAAGCATCACATAACATAAAAGCATCAAACCACTGAAAAAAAGAAATAATAAAATAAAATAATAAAAAATGTAATTAAATCTACTATCACCATTATGCTCTTGATCAAGACACTTAAACTTAATCAAATAACATGAAAAAATAAAATAATAAAGTAAAATCTACTATCACTCTTATGCTCTTGTTCAAACTTAAATAAAATAAAATAAAATAAAAAATAATAAAATAAAATCGATTACTATTATGCTCTTGATCAAGGCACTTAAACTAAAAATAAAACAGAAAAATAAAAATAATAAACAAAAAAATGAAAATGAGTAAAATAAATAAATATACAATTAAATGTATAAAAATAAAAGGAAATCCCATAAAAAAAAATTATAAGGCAAGCTAAAAAATATCAGGCAAGGCGACATTTCTCATTTTAATTTAGTTTAAGTTGTACTAAAATAACTATAACTGAAAAAGATTTAAAAAAAGTTAAAGCTGCAGTCCGTAAGTTTTGCCTCTTTGTCGCCATCTCTGTTTGAAAACCTGCAATATCAGCTTTGTGCGGAATGATCTAGCTTGTGTGGGTTGTGCTCCGGCGCGGCTCCAGCGCGGATGAATCTAATGTTTAGAGGAGTATGTGTGTGTGGCAGTCAGTCTCCGCACCGGTGTGGATGTTTAATGTACTTCAAATCTAAAGATCGGTTAGCTCATATCACATCAAACCATTCAAATTATTATTATTGTTATAATTTATTCTCAAATGATTAATGTTAACAACATCAGCATTGGTGACTATGAGTATAGTGTGTAGATTTCAATTTCTGCACAGTCTAATCTCTAATCGTCATACCACTCGAATTTCATATTAAGAAATTCTTTTAACCCAAAAAGCAAATTATGCTCCCTTCGAACTGGTTTTCTTTCAAATACAAATCTTTGTAATCCCAGGCTATCTGTAATCAGAAGCACATTTAAAACTGGAATATAATTTAATTTCATTCACATGTGTTTCATAAACACATAATCCTTTCTGGATTACAATCCGCCATCAAAATGATACATTTAATTATTCTGGCTGCTGTGAGAAAAGGCTATAAACGATCCGTCACCTGCAGCATCCTCACATGCGATAGTCTAGTAGCCGAGAAAACTTCTTTATGTTTTCAGACATGACGTAATGACGCAGTGCCATGCTCGAATTTCCCGCGAAATTCTACCTGTACCACTCAAATTAGAAAACATTATTATAAGCTAACCGTTGTGAATCGGGCTAAAGTAAGGCGATAGTTTTGAACACTGGCTGGTTATGTACTTGCTCAAATATTGATTTCAGATCATTTTTAACCAAAAAAAGTTTAACTTTAACTAAAATGAAAAACTATTTTAAAAAAATGTATATCATAACTGAAATAGAATAGATTAAAATTTTTTTTTATTTTATTTCAGCTAGTTGCCAAGTCACCATCTTTCATTTTC
>NW_015506380.1:0-315 GCF_001515645.1 Sinocyclocheilus grahami
GAAATGAGCAGACCAGTGCCCCCACCCCGGTCAACCTGACGGGGGTATGAGAGAAAGAGAAATTGTTCGAAAGAGCAGCTGGAGTTGCTGAGTTGAGGTGGAAAAGAGAGGACAGAAAAGGAGAGTGTGTACAGGGAAGAGCAAAAATTAAGAGCAATTAAATTACACGCGCTCCTTCTTAGCCGAGGGCAATGATTATAATTACCAGAAAGTGCAATCAAAAATACAAACGCAAACAAAAATATAACGTAGAAATAGGCAGAAAACGAAATATTCCTTCCTAGCAGCAAGTAATAATTCCAACAGCAGATCTAT
>NW_015506380.1:891-2955 GCF_001515645.1 Sinocyclocheilus grahami
GATGGATGGATGGATGGATGGATGGACGGACGGATAGATAGATAGATACAGAAAGCTAGTGTTAGAGGGTCAAGTGTTTTTTATATGATATGATGTAATACATGATATGATATGATATATTTTGATATTATATATTGTGATATGATATATTATGATTGATATGATATGTGATATATCGTGATATGATATATTATGATTGATAAATTATGATATATTATATATTGTGATATATATTATGATATGATATTATATATTGTGATGTGATATATTATGATTGATATGATATTATTGATATATTATGATATGATGTGATATATTGTGATATGATATATTATGATATGATGTGATATATTGTGATATGATGTGATATATTGTGATGAGATATATTATGATTGATATGATATTATTGATATATTATGATACGATGTGATATATTGTGATATGATATCTTATGGAATGATGTGATATATTGTGATATGATATATTATGATTGATATGATATTATTGATATATTATGATACGATGTGATATATTGTGATATGATATCTTATGGTTATGATATGATGTGATATATTGTGATATAATATGTTATGATAAGATATTATGATAAGATATGATATATAATAGTTGAGGTATACCTATGATGAAAATTACAGGCCTCTCTCATCTTTTTAAGTGGGAGAACTTGCACAATTGGTGGCTGACTAAATATTTTTTTCCCCCACTGTATATGATATGATGTGATATATAGTGATATGATATATTATGATAAGATATGATATATTCTGATGTGATATATTGTGATATATTGTGATATGATATGATATATTATTATGTGATATATTGTGATATGATGTGATATATTCTGATGTGATATATTGTGATATGATGTGATATATTGTGATATGATATATTATAAGATATATATTATGATGTGATATATTGTGATATAATATGTTATGATAATATATTATGATGTGATATGATATATTATGATTGATAAATTATGATATATTATATATTTTGATATGATATATTATGATTGATAAATTATGATATATTATATATTGTGATATGATATTATATATTGTGATATGATATATGATGTGATATATTGTGATATGATATATTATGATTGATATGAAATGATGTGATATATTGTGATATGATATATTATGATGTGATGTGATATATTGTGATATAATATGTTATGATAATATATTATGATAAGATATGATACATTATGATTGATAAATTATGATATATTATATATTGTGATATGATATATGATGTGATATATTGTGATATGATATATTATGATGTGATATATTGTGATATGATGTGATATGATAAATTATGATGTGATGTATTGTGATATGATGTGATGTGATATATTGTTATATGATGTGATATATTGTGATATGATGTGATATATTATGAAGTGATAAATTGTGATATATTGTGATATGATGTGATATATTGTGATATGATGTGATATATTATATGATATATTGTGATATGATATATTATGATATTATATATTGTGATATGATATATTATGATTGATAAATTATGATATACTATATATTGTGATATGATATATTATGATTGATAAATTATGATATTATATATTGTGATATGATATTTGATGTGATATATTGTGATATGATATATTATGATTGATATATGATGTGATATATTGTGATATGATATATTATGATATTATATATTGTGATATGATATATTATGATTGATATTATATTATTGATATATTATGATATGATGTGATATATTGTGATATAATATGTTATGATGTGATATATTGTGATATGATATGATATGATGTGATATATTGTGATATGATATGATATGATGTGATATATTGTGATATGATATGATATGATGTGATATATTGTGATATGATATGATATGATGTGATATATTGTGATATGATATGATATGATGTGATATATTGTGATATGATATGATATGATGTGATATATTGTGATATGATATGATATGATGTGATATATTGTGATATGATGTGATATATTGTGATATGAT
>NW_015506380.1:3493-11831 GCF_001515645.1 Sinocyclocheilus grahami
ATGATATATTATGATATGATATATTATGATGTGATATATTGTGATATGATGTGATATATTATGATGTGATATATTGTGATATGATGTGATATATTGTGATATGATATATTATGATGTGATATATTGTGATATGATGTGATATGATAAATTATGATGTGATGTATTGTGATATGATGTGATGTGATATATTGTTATATGATGTGATATATTGTGATATGATGTGATATATTGTGATATGATGTGATATATTATATGATATATTGTGATATGATATATTATGATATTATATATTGTGATATGATATATTATGATTGATAAATTATGATATACTATATATTGTGATATGATATATTATGATTGATAAATTATGATATTATATATTGTGATATGATATTTGATGTGATATATTGTGATATGATATATTATGATTGATATATGATGTGATATATTGTGATATGATATATTATGATATTATATATTGTGATATGATATATTATGATTGATATATGATGTGATATATTGTGATATGATATATTATGATGTGATATATTGTGATATGATGTGATATAGTGTGATGTATTGTGATATGATGTGATATATTGTGATATGATGTGATATAGTGTGATGTATTGTGATATGATGTGATATATTGTGATATGATGTGATATAGTGTGATGTATTGTGATATGATGTGATATATTGTGATATGATGTGATATATTGTGATATGATGTGATATAGTGTGATGTGTGATGTGATATATTATGATGTGATATATTGTGATATATTGTGATATGATATATTATGATTGATAAATTATGATATATTATATATTGTGATATGATATTATATATTGTGGTATGATATATGATGTGATATATTGTGATTATTATTGATATATGATATTATATATTGTGATATGATATATTATTATTGATATGATATGATATATTATGAGATTATATATTGTGACATGATGTGATATATTGTGATATGATATATTGTGATATGATGTGATATATATTGTGATATGATGTGATATATTATGATATTATATATTATGATATTATATATTGTGATATGATATATTATGATTGATATTATATTATTGATATACTATGATATGATGTGATATATTGTGATATAATATGTTATGATAATATATTATGATGTGATATGATATATTATGATTGATAAATTATGATATATTATATATTGTGATATGATATATTATGATTGATAAATTATGATATATTATATATTGTGATATGATATTATTGATATATTATGATATGATAGGATATATTATGATATGATGTGATATATTGTGGTATGATATATTGTGATATGATAATGCAGTGGTGACATCTGCTGTTCGTAGCGTTCATTGGGAACAGTGTAGCTCCTCCTCCAGCTCCACATCGTCGTTTCGTTTTCACTGCAGGACTTGCTTTCCGTAAACACCGACAGTGGAGCTTTAATGTCAGACTCAGGACTTGTGTTATAATAACTGGATTTGGAGTCTGCTTATAGTGAAGTGACACTCCTCCGGCTCTTCTGACTGATCAGGTGGGTTTGCTTTAACAGCTCGATGGTGAGGTTTGACTGGTTGGTCATGATGCTTTCACGTGAGTCAGCAGACGCAGCAGATAATGATCATGATGACATTGAGCCTATCATTACTGCTCACCATAGTAATGCAACTAACCTAGACAAATGATAGCAGATAATGCCACTGGATGCGCTTTTCTCCCGCATACTCGTGTGCTACATAGACGCTTCCTCCTTATAGTAGCCCTTGGCTGGACGTATTCAATCAAAATGTTATCTTCCCTTAATGTAAATATAAGTTTGTATATTAAATGACTGATGACAGTCCTGTTGTGTCAACTGCTTTAGAAAACACGCTGCTTTGATGTGCGACGGCACAATATGATTATGAATATAATATTTATAAACCGTGGTATTTAAATGGTACGTTAAACAATACCGCATTATATGCTCAAACACATAGAATAACCATAATAGGCCTGCAAAATTCTCATTAAATGCTAAAAACTTTTATTATTGCAATAATATATTACTTAAAATTACAAAACTATATTATGGTATACTAATACTGTTTTGATTTAAATGCAGATTTAAATAATAATAATAATAATACATCTGTGTACGTTTTACAACATTGCTGCATTACAGTAATGAGAGTAAACGAAATAATTAAAAAAATAATAATCCAAACATTATGGTAATAAAGATTAAAGAGGGGAATTATTGTAAAACAATTGGCACAATTAAAAAAAAAAAATTTAAATTTGGAAGTGAACTGTGACCTGAACCTGTTTTGTGAGATTCACCCAGCGCAGTTAAAAGGTGTTGTAAAAGAGAAAGTATACACCCAAGTAAATAATCTATCAAAAAAAAGTTAATATGAGAGATCTAATAAATAAAGTGCACACAAGTCTGAAATAAAATGATTAACACTTTCTAGTTGTTTTCCAGCATTCCTGTCTGCGTCCTATTCCATAAATAAGTGTATTCTGTTGGATCTGACAGTCATTAATGAAGGCAGAGAGACCATGTGGGAGTCACATGCGTGCAGAAGATGAGCAGTAAACAGATGCCAGGAGCACAGCCCCGGTCTGAGTGTGTTACACCATGAACAGCACCACTAACCCCCCTCACACCATCAGCGGAGACGCAGCCGTCAGCTACGTGCTGGTCCCCTTCTTCCTCATCACTGCCCTCGGGATTGTTGCAGCAGTGGTAGGTGCTGGCATATATAACAGCAAAGCAGCAGTGTTTACTACGTAGCATGCATCAGCAGTGTTTACTACGTAGCATGCATCAGGAGTGTTTACTACGTAGCATGCATCAGGAGTGTTTACTACGTAGCACGCATCAGGAGTGTTTACTAGGTAGCATGCATCAGCAGTGTTTACTACGTAGCATGCATCAGCAGTGTTTACTACGTAGCATGCATCAGGAGTGTTTACTACGTAGCATGCATCTGCAGTGTTTACTAGGTAGCATGCATCAGCAGTGTTTACTACGTAGCATGCATCAGCAGTGTTTAATAGGTAGCATGCATCAGGAGTGTTTACTACGTAGCATGCATCAGCAGTTTACTACATAGCATGCATCAGCCGTGTTTACTACGTAGCATGCATCAGCAGTGTTTACTAGGTAGCATGCATCAGGAGTGTTTACTAGGTAGCATGCATCAGCTGTGTTTACTATGTAGCATGCATCAGCAGTGTTTACTAGGTAGCATGCATCAGCCGTGTTTACTACGTAGCATGCATCAGCAGTGTTTACTACATAGCATGCATCAGGAGTGTTTACTAGGTAGCATGCATCAGGAGTGTTTAATAGGTAGAATGCATCAGCAGTGTTTATAACGTAGCATTCATCAGCAGTGTTTACTATGTAGCATGCATCAGGAGTGTTGACTAGGTAGCACGCATCAGCAGTGTTGACTAGGTAGCACGCATCAACAGTGTTGACTAGGTAGCACGCATCAGCCGTGTTGACTAGGTAGCACGCATCAACAGTGTTGACTAGGTAGCACGCATCAGCCGTGTTGACTAGGTAGCACGCATCAACAGTGTTGACTAGGTAGCACGCATCAGCCGTGTTGACTAGGTAGCACGCATCAACAGTGTTGACTAGGTAGCACGCATCAGCCGTGTTGACTAGGTAGCACGCATCAACAGTGTTGACTAGGTAGCACGCATCAGCCGTGTTGACTAGGTAGCACGCATCAACAGTGTTGACTAGGTAGCACGCATCAGCCGTGTTGACTAGGTAGCACGCATCAACAGTGTTGACTAGGTAGCACGCATCAGCCGTGTTGACTAGGTAGCACGCATCAACAGTGTTGACTAGGTAGCACGCATCAGCCGTGTTGACTAGGTAGCACGCATCAACAGTGTTGACTAGGTAGCACGCATCAGCCGTGTTGACTAGGTAGCACGCATCAACAGTGTTGACTAGGTAGCACGCATCAGCCGTGTTGACTAGGTAGCACGCATCAACAGTGTTGACTAGGTAGCACGCATCAGCCGTGTTGACTAGGTAGCACGCATCAACAGTGTTGACTAGGTAGCACGCATCAGCCGTGTTGACTAGGTAGCACGCATCAACAGTGTTGACTAGGTAGCACGCATCAGCCGTGTTGACTAGGTAGCACGCATCAACAGTGTTGACTAGGTAGCACGCATCAGCCGTGTTGACTAGGTAGCACGCATCAACAGTGTTGACTAGGTAGCACGCATCAGCCGTGTTGACTAGGTAGCACGCATCAACAGTGTTGACTAGGTAGCACGCATCAGCCGTGTTGACTAGGTAGCACGCATCAACAGTGTTGACTAGGTAGCACGCATCAGCCGTGTTGACTAGGTAGCACGCATCAACAGTGTTGACTAGGTAGCACGCATCAGCCGTGTTGACTAGGTAGCACGCATCAACAGTGTTGACTAGGTAGCACGCATCAGCCGTGTTGACTAGGTAGCACGCATCAACAGTGTTGACTAGGTAGCACGCATCAGCCGTGTTGACTAGGTAGCACGCATCAACAGTGTTGACTAGGTAGCACGCATCAGCCGTGTTGACTAGGTAGCACGCATCAACAGTGTTGACTAGGTAGCACGCATCAGCCGTGTTGACTAGGTAGCACGCATCAACAGTGTTGACTAGGTAGCACGCATCAGCCGTGTTGACTAGGTAGCACGCATCAACAGTGTTGACTAGGTAGCACGCATCAGCCGTGTTGACTAGGTAGCACGCATCAACAGTGTTGACTAGGTAGCACGCATCAGCCGTGTTGACTAGGTAGCACGCATCAACAGTGTTGACTAGGTAGCACGCATCAGCCGTGTTGACTAGGTAGCACGCATCAACAGTGTTGACTAGGTAGCACGCATCAGCCGTGTTGACTAGGTAGCACGCATCAACAGTGTTGACTAGGTAGCACGCATCAGCCGTGTTGACTAGGTAGCACGCATCAACAGTGTTGACTAGGTAGCACGCATCAGCCGTGTTGACTAGGTAGCACGCATCAACAGTGTTGACTAGGTAGCACGCATCAGCCGTGTTGACTAGGTAGCACGCATCAACAGTGTTGACTAGGTAGCACGCATCAGCCGTGTTGACTAGGTAGCACGCATCAACAGTGTTGACTAGGTAGCACGCATCAGCCGTGTTGACTAGGTAGCACGCATCAACAGTGTTGACTAGGTAGCACGCATCAGCCGTGTTGACTAGGTAGCACGCATCAACAGTGTTGACTAGGTAGCACGCATCAGCCGTGTTGACTAGGTAGCACGCATCAACAGTGTTGACTAGGTAGCACGCATGTCTCTTCAGGGTGATTCTAACAGTGTCTGTCTGTGAGCTCAATTGGGGAAGAATGTGAAGTCGCATGATGGAGTAATTTGATTGAGCAGCAAATCTTTAAAGACAAAAGGCCTTTATTCTTTTATAAATGTGTCTTGACTGCATGCGCAAAATGCTTGTCAGCTGCATTTTCCTTACTTCCACAGCTGAAGTAGCCTTACAGACATTATGAATTGGTGTAACTGGTTTATATGTGTTCCAGCATTATGTTACTGTAGTAAAATGCTAATGTGTCTTCTTGTTTTATAGGTGATGTACATAAGGAGGAAACGGAGGTAATTAACCATACTCCAGCACTCTTTGAAAGATATCAAATGTTTGGAATAATTACAGTTTTTTGGAAATACATTTCTTTTGCACACCAAGGCTGCATTTATTTGATCAAAAATGTAGAAAAAATTGTAATATTGTCAAATAATATTACAATTGAAAAGTTTTCTCATTTGAATATATTGTAAATTGTGATTGATTGCTGTGATCAAAGCTGAATATTCAGCATCATTACTTCTTCAGTGTCACGAGATTCTTCAGAAATCAGTTTTATGATCAAATGTATATATTTATTTATGCTTAAGTATTAATAATGGTTCTTATTATCATCAATGTTGAAAGCAGATTTTAGCTGCCATGCATTCTTTGATGAATTGAAAGTTCAGAAAACAGCCTTTATTTGAAATTGAAATCTTCTGTAACATTATGAATGTCTTTACTGTCACTTTTGATCAATTTAATGCATCCCTTGCTGAATAAAAGTATTCATTTCTTTTCATTAAAAATGAGTGTAATCGAGATTAATCGCATCCAAAATAAAAGTTTTTGTTTACATAATATATGTATGTGCTGTGTATATTTATTATGTATATAGAAACACACACATGCATGCATATGTTTAAGAAAAATATGTGTTTATATATTAAATATATTTATATATAATATAAGAATATAAATATATAAATGCATATGCATGTACATATTTTCAAAATATATACTGTGTGTGTGTATTTATATATACATAATAAATATACACAGCACATACACATATATTATGTAAACTAAAACTTTTATTTTGGATCGCGATTAATCGTTTGACAGCACTATTAAAAATTAGTAAAATAAAAAAAAAAAATGTTTTTATTTCTTTTAATCTTATACTTACCTCAAACTATTGAATGCTATTGTATCATGATTTACACAAAATAATAATAATAATTATTATTATTATTGTTGTTGGCGTTAATGTTGATTGTATGTGCTGTGTATATTTATTATGTATATAGAAACACACACATGCATGCATATGTTTAAGAAAAATATGTGTTTATATATTAAATATATTTATATATAATATAAGAATATAAATATATAAATGCATATGCATGTACATATTTTCAAAATATATACTGTGTGTGTGTATTTATATATACATAATAAATATACACAGCACATACACATATATTATGTAAACTAAAACTTTTATTTTGGATCGTGATTAATCGTTTGACAGCACTATTAAAAATTAGTAAAATAATAAAAAAAATGTTTTTATTTCTTTTAATCTTATACTTACCTCAAACTATTGAATGCTATTGTATCATGATTTACACAAAATAATAATAATAATAATTATTATTATTATTGTTGTTGGCGTTAATGTTGATTATAATTTGAGATTTATCTTGAGCAGCAAATCAGCATATTATTATGATTTCTGAAGGATCATGTGACACTGAAGACTGGAGGAATGCTGCTGAAACTTCTCAGGAATAAATGACATTAGAAAACGATTGAGAATTGTATATCACTGTATTACTGTGTTTAATAAATACAGCCTTTGTTTTCCTCTTTGTAACACAGAAGGTGATGTTAGGCAGAATGCCTGTCCCTCTGTCTTTCATACAATGTAAGTGGATGATGGAAGGAATTAATACAACTTTTTCTGCCTGTGTGTCTGTGCACTTTTAGGATTGATAGACTGCGGCATCAGCTGCTTCCAGTTTACACTTATGACCCGACCGAAGAGCTGAACGAGGCAGAACAGGACATTCTTTGGAAAGAGGAAGACACAAAGGTAATCCATCCTGTTATGAGATGAAAAATGCTGATGTCTAATGCTTGACTCCCAGTGCAATACTGAAAGCAAATGTTAAAGGGATAGTTCACCCAAAAATGAAAATTCTGTGGTTAATTACTCACCCTCGTGTCGTTCCAAACCCGTAAGACCTTTGTTCATCTTCAGAACTCAAATGAAGATATTTTTGATGGAATCTGAGAGCTGTCAGACCCTCCCATAGACAGCAACACAACTGAAATGTTCCCAAGGCCAGAAACGTAGCAAGAAGATCTGTAAAATAATCCATGTGACATCAGTGGTTCATCCGCAATTATACGAAGCTACGAGAATACTTTTTGTGCGCAAAAAAGCAAAACAAAAAAAACACTTTATTCAACAATTCGTCTCCTCCCTGTAGCGCCATTTTGGAGAATATCAGCTGGATGTAAACAGCGTATGCTGTTCTGTGTCAGCTGTGGCACACAGATACAATGTTTCCGTTCAGATCAAATCACAACAATGTAGGAAACAGATTCGGCATACGCTGTTTACATCCAGCTGATATTCTCCAAAATGGCGCTACAGGGTGACGCGGAGGAGACGAATTGTTGAATAAAGTGTTTTTTTTGTTTTGCTTTTTTGCGCACAAAAAGTATTCTCGTAGCTTCGTATAATTGCGGATGAACCACTGATGTCACATGGACTATTTTAACGATCTCCTTGCTACGTTTCTGGACGTGGGAACATTTCAGTTGTGCTGCTGTCTATGGGAGCGTCAGAGAGCTCTCAGATTTCATCAAAAATATCTTCATTTGTGTTCTGAAGATGAACGGAGGTCTTACGGGTTTGGAACGACACGAGGGCGAGTAATTAACGACAGAATTTTCATTTT
>NW_015506380.1:13509-14887 GCF_001515645.1 Sinocyclocheilus grahami
TGTGCTGTGTATATTTATTATGTATATAGAAACACACACATGCATGCATATGTTTAAGAAAAATATGTGTTTATATATTAAATATATTTATATATAATATAAGAATATAAATATATAAATGCATATGCATGTACATATTTTCAAAATATATACTGTGTGTGTGTATTTATATATACATAATAAATATACACAGCACATACACATATATTATGTAAACTAAAACTTTTATTTTGGATCGCGATTAATCGTTTGACAGCACTATTAAAAATTAGTAAAATAAAAAAAAAAAATGTTTTTATTTCTTTTAATCTTATACTTACCTCAAACTATTGAATGCTATTGTATCATGATTTACACAAAATAATAATAATAATAATTATTATTATTATTGTTGTTGGCGTTAATGTTGATTATAATTTGAGATTTATCTTGAGCAGCAAATCAGCATATTATTATGATTTCTGAAGGATCATGTGACACTGAAGACTGGAGGAATGCTGCTGAAACTTCTCAGGAATAAATGACATTAGAAAACGATTGAGAATTGTATATCACTGTATTACTGTGTTTAATAAATACAGCCTTTGTTTTCCTCTTTGTAACACAGAAGGTGATGTTAGGCAGAATGCCTGTCCCTCTGTCTTTCATACAATGTAAGTGGATGATGAAAGGAATTAATACAAATTTTTCTGCCTGTGTGTCTGTGCACTTTTAGGATTGATAGACTGCGGCATCAGCTGCTTCCAGTTTACACTTATGACCCGACCGAAGAGCTGAACGAGGCAGAACAGGACATTCTTTGGAAAGAGGAAGACACAAAGGTAATCCATCCTGTTATGAGATGAAAAATGCTGATGTCTAATGCTTGACTCCCAGTGCAATACTGAAAGCAAATGTTAAAGGGATAGTTCACCCAAAAATGAAAATTCTGTGGTTAATTACTCACCCTCGTGTCGTTCCAAACCCGTAAGACCTTTGTTCATCTTCAGAACTCAAATGAAGATATTTTTGATGGAATCTGAGAGCTGTCAGACCCTCCCATAGACAGCAACACAACTGAAATGTTCCCAAGGCCAGAAACGTAGCAAGAAGATCTGTAAAATAATCCATGTGACATCAGTGGTTCATCCGCAATTATACGAAGCTACGAGAATACTTTTTGTGCGCAAAAAAGCAAAACAAAAAAAACACTTTATTCAACAATTCGTCTCCTCCCTGTAGCGCCATTTTGGAGAATATCAGCTGGATGTAAACAGCGTATGCCGAATCTGTTTCCTACATTGTTGTGATTTGATCTGAACGGAAACATTGTATCTGTGTGCCACAGCTGACACAGAACAGCATACGCTGTTTACATCCAGCTGATATTCTCCAAAAT